>NW_025408244.1:0-125245 GCF_905475395.1 Chrysoperla carnea | reverse complement strand
AAAATCATTGAAATTTTGATCCAAGTAAGTCAAAATGTATACATAGAGGTCCTTTATGACTGGACTAAGTATAAATAAGCCAAAAATGATCAAATTTGACATTTTTCGATAGAAAAAAACATTTTTTGAAAATTTCCGATTTTACAACTAAAATGTCATGGACTATACAAATCATTGAAATTTTGATCCAAGTAAGTCAAAATGTATACATAGAGGTCCTTTATGACTGGACTAAGTATAAATAAGCCAAAAATGATCAAATTTGACATTTTTCGATAGAAAAAACATTTTTTGAAAATTTTCGATTTT
The DNA here is from genome assembly GCF_905475395.1 of Chrysoperla carnea. NCBI lineage: Eukaryota > Metazoa > Arthropoda > Insecta > Neuroptera > Chrysopidae > Chrysoperla > Chrysoperla carnea. The sequence continues at coordinate 124,936 of NW_025408244.1, read as the reverse complement.
TGAACATGAGAGTCATGACTATACAAATCATTGAAATTTTGATCCAAGTAAGTCAAAATGTAAACATAGAGGTCCTTTATGACTGGACTAAGTATAAATAAGCCAAAAATGATCAAATATGACATTTTTCGATAGAAGAATCCTATTTTGAAAATTTTCGATTTTTCAACTAGAATGTCATGACTATACAAATCATTGAAATTTTGATCCAAGTAAGTCAAAATGTATACAAAGAGGTCCCCTTATGACTGGACTAAGTATAAATAAGAAAAAAATGATCAAATTTGACATTTTTCGATAGAAAAAACATTTTTTGAAAATTTCCGATTTTACAACATGAGAGTCATGACTATACAAATCATTGAAATTTTGATCCAAGTAAGTCAAAATGTATACATAGAGGTCCTTTATGACTGAACTAAGTATAAATAAGCCAAAAATGATCAAATTTGACATTTTTCGATAGAAAAACATTTTTTGAAAATTTTCGATTTTTCAACATGAGAGTCATGACTATACAAATCATTGAAATTTTGATCCAAGTAAGTCAAAATGTATACAAAGAGGTCCTTTATGACTGGACTAAGTATAAATAAGCCAAAAATGATCAAATTAAACATTTTTCGATAGAAAAAACATTTTTTGAAAATTTTCGTTTTTCAACATGAGAGGCATGACAATACAAATCATTGAAATTTTGATCCAAGTAAGTCAAAATGTATACAAGAGGTTATTTATGACTGGACTAAGTAGAAATAAGCCAAAAATGATCAAATTTGACATTTTTCGATAGAAAAAACATTTTTTGAAAATTTTCGATTTTTCAACTAGAATGTCATGACTATACAAATCATTGAAATTTTGATCCAAGTAAGTCAAAATGTATACATAGAGGTCCTTTATGACTGGACTAAGTATAAATAAGCCAAAAATGATCAAATTTAACATTTTTCGATAGAAAAAACATTTTTTGAAAATTTTCGATTTTTCAACATGATAGGCATGACTATACAAATCATTGAAATTTTGATCCAAGTAAGTCAAAATGAATACATAGAGATCCTTTATGACTGGACTAAGTAGAAATAAGCCAAAAATGATCATAATTGACATTTTTCGATAGAAAAAACATTTTTTGAAAATTTTTGAATTTTCAACAAGAGAGTCATGACTATACAAATCATTGAAATTTTGATCCATGTAAGTCAAAATGTGTACATAGAGGTCCTTTATGACTGGACTAAGTAGAAATAAGCCAAAAATGATCAAATTTGACATTTTTCGATAGAAAAAACATTTTTTGAAAATTTTCGATTTTTCAACATGATAGGCATGACTATACAAATCATTGAAATTTTGATCCAAGTAAGTCAAAATGAATACATAGAGATCCTTAATGACTGGACTAAGTAGAAATAAGCCAAAAATGATCATAATTGACATTTTTCGATAGAAAAAACATTTTTTGAAAATTTTCGATTTTTCAACATGAGAGTCATGACTATACAAATCATTGAAATTTTGATCCAAGTAAGTCAAAATGTATACATAGAGGTCCTTTATGACTGGACTAAGTAGAAATAAGCCAAAAATGATCAAATTTGACATTTTTCGATAGAAATAACATTTTTTGAAAATTTTCGATTCTTCAACATGAGAGTCATGACTATACAAATCATTGAAATTTTGATCCAAGTAAGTCAAAATGTATGCATAGAGGTCCTTTATGACTGGACTGAGTAGAAATAAGCCAAAATTGATCAAATTTGACATTTTTCGATAGAAAAAACATTTTTTGAAAATTTCCGATTTTACAACTAAAATGTCATGACTATACAAATCATTGAAATTTTGATCCAAGTAAGTCAAAATGTATACATAGAGGTCCTTTATGACTGGACTAAGTATAAATAAGCCAAAAATGATCAAATTTGACATTTTTCGATAGAAAAAACATTTTTTTTTAAATTTTCGATTTTTGAACATGAGAGTCATGACTATACAAATCATTGAAATTTTGATCCAAGTAAGTCAAAATGTATACATAGAGGTCCTTTATGACTGGACTAAGTATAAATAAGCCAAAAATGATCAAATATGACATTTTTCGATAGAAGAATCCTATTTTGAAAATTTTCGATTTTTCAACTAGAATGTCATGACTATACAAATCATTGAAATTTTGATCCAAGTAAGTCAAAATGTATACAAAGAGGTCCTTTATGACTGGACTAAGTATAAATAAGAAAAAAATGATCAAATTTGACATTTTTCGATAGAAAAAACATTTTTTGAAAATTTCCGATTTTACAACATGAGAGTCATGACTATACAAATCATTGAAATTTTGATCCAAGTAAGTCAAAATGTATACATAGAGGTCCTTTATGACTGAACTAAGTATAAATAAGCCAAAAATGATCAAATTTGACATTTTTCGATAGAAAAACATTTTTTGAAAATTTTCGATTTTTCAACATGAGAGTCATGACTATACAAATCATTGAAATTTTGATCCAAGTAAGTCAAAATGTATACATAGAGGTCCTTTATGACTGGACTAAGTATAAATAAGCCAAAAATGATCAAATTAAACATTTTTCGATAGAAAAAACATTTTTTTGAAAATTTTCGTTTTTCAACATGAGAGGCATGACAATACAAATCATTGAAATTTTGATCCAAGTAAGTCAAAATGTATACATAGAGGTCCTTTATGACTGGACTAAGTAGAAATAAGCCAAAAATGATCAAATTTGACATTTTTCGATAGAAAAAACATTTTTTGAAAATTTCCGATTTTACAACTAGAATGTCATGACTATACAAATCATTGAAATTTTGATCCAAGTAAGTCAAAATGTATACAAAGAGGTCCCTTATGACTGGATTAAGTATAAATAAGCCAAAGATGATCAAATTTGACATTTTTCGATAGAAAAAACATTTTTTGAAAATTTTCGATTTTTCAACTAGAATGTCATGACTATACAAATCATTGAAATTTTGATCCAAGTAAGTCAAAATGTATACATAGAGGTCCTTTATGACTGGACTAAGTATAAATAAGCCAAAAATGATCAAATTTAACATTTTTCGATAGAAAAAACATTTTTTGAAAATTTTCGATTTTTCAACATGATAGGCATGACTATACAAATCATTGAAATTTTGATCCAAGTAAGTCAAAATGAATACATAGAGATCCTTAATGACTGGACTAAGTAGAAATAAGCCAAAAATGATCATAATTGACATTTTTCGATAGAAAAAACATTTTTTGAAAATTTTTGAATTTTCAACAAGAGAGTCATGACTATACAAATCATTGAAATTTTGATCCATGTAAGTCAAAATGTGTACATAGAGGTCCTTTATGACTGGACTAAGTATAAATTAGCCAAAAATGATCAAATTTGACATTTTTCGATAGAAAAAACATTTTTTGAAAATTTCCGATTTTACAATTAGAATGTCATGACTATACAAATCATTGAAATTTTGATCCAAGTAAGTCAAAATGTATACATAGAGGTCCTTTATGACTGGACTAAGTATAAATAAGCCAAAAATGATCAAATTTGACATTTTTCGATAGAAAAATCATTTTTTGAAAATTTTCGCTTTTTCAACATGAAAGTCATGACTATACAAATTATTGAAATTTTGATCCAAGTAAGTCAAAATGTATACATGAAGTCCTTTATGACTGGACTAAGTATAAATAAGCCAAAAATGATCAAATTTGACATTTTTCGACAGAAAAAACATTTTTTGAAAATTTTCGATTTTTCAACTAGAATGTCATGACTATACAAATCATTGAAATTTTGATCCAAGTAAGTCAAAATGTATACATAGAGGTCCTTTGTGACTGGACTAAGTAGAAATAAGCCAAAAATGATCAAATTTAACATTTTTCGATAGAAAAAACATTTTTTGAAAATTTCCCATTTTACAACTAGAATGTCATGACTATACAAATCATTGAAATTTTGATCCAAGTAAGTCAAAATGTATACATAGAGGTCCTTTATGACTGGACTAAGTATAAATAAGCCAAAAATGAACCAATTTGACATTTTTCGATAGAAAAAACATTTTTTGAAAATTTCCGATTTTACAACTAAAATGTCATGACTATACAAATCATTGAAATTTTGATCAAAGTAAGTCAAAATGTATACATAGAGGTCCTTTATGACTAGACTAAGTAGAAATAAGCCAAAAATGATCAAATTTGACATTTTTCGATAGAAAAAACATTTTTTTTTAAATTTTCGATTTTTAAACATACGAGTCATGACTATACAAATCATTGAAATTTTGATCCAAGTAAATCAAAATGTATACATAGAGGTCCTTTATGACTGGACATAGTATAAATAAGCCAAAAATTATCAAATTTGACATTTTTCGATAGAAAAAACATTTTTTGAAAATTTTCGATTTTTCAATAAAAGAGTCATGACTATACAAATCATTGAAATTTTGATCCAAGTAAGTCAAAATGTATACATAGATGTCCTTTATGACTGGACTAAGTATATATAAGCCAAAAATGATCAAATTTGACATTTTTCGATAGAAAAAACATTTTTTGAAAATTTCCGATTTTACAACTAAAATGTCATGACTATACAAATCATTGAAATTTTGATCCAAGTAAGTCAAAACGTATACATAGAGGTCCTTTATGACTGGACTAAGTATAAATAAGACAAAAATGATCAAATTTGACATTTTTCGATAGAAAAAACATTTTTTTGAAAATTTTCGATTTTTAAACATACGAGTCATGACTATACAAATCATTGAAATTTTGATCCAAGTAAATCAAAATGTATACATAGAGGTCCTTTATGACTGGACATAGTATAAATAAGCCAAAAATTATCTAATTTGACATTTTTCGATAGAAAAAACATTTTTTGAAAATTTCCGATTTTACAACTAAAATGTCATGACTATACAAATCATTGAAATTTTGATCCAAGTAAGTCAAAACGTATACATAGAGGTCCTTTATGACTGGACTAAGTATAAATAAGCCAAAAATGATCAAATTTGACATTTTTCGACAGAAAAAACATTTTTTTGAAAATTTTCGATTTTTCAACTAGAATGTCATGACTATACAAATCATTGAAATTTTGATCCAAGTAAGTCAAAATGTATACATAGAGGTCCTTTGTGACTGGACTAAGTAGAAATAAGCCAAAAATAATCAAATTTAACATTTTTCGATAGAAAAAACATTTTTTGAAAATTTCCGATTTTACAACTAGAATGTCATGACTATACAAATCATTGAAATTTTGATCCAAGTAAGTCAAAATGTATACATAGAGGTCCTTTATGACTGGACTAAGTATAAATAAGCCAAAAATGATCAAATTTGACATTTTTCGATAGAAAAAACATTTTTTGAAAATTTCCGATTTTACAACTAAAATGTCATGACTATACAAATCATTGAAATTTTGATCAAAGTAAGTCAAAATGTATACATAGAGGTCCTTTATGACTGGACTAAGTATAAATAAGCCAAAAATGATCAAATTTGACATTTTTCGATAGAAAAAACATTTTTTGAAAATTTTCGATTTTTCAACATGAGAGTCATGACTATACAAATCATTGAAATTTTGATCCAAGTAAGTCAAAATGTATACATAGAGGTCCTTTATGACTGGGCTAAGTATAAATAGGCCAAAAATGATCAAATTTGACATTTTTCGATAGAAAAAACATTTTTTGAAAATTTTCGATTTTTCAACTAGAATGTCATGACTATTAAAATCATTGAAATTTTGATCCAAGTAAGTCAAAATGTATACATAGAGGTCCTTTATGACTGGACTAAGTATAAATAAGCCAAAAATGATCAAATTTGACATTTTTCGATAGAAAAAAACATTTTTTGAAAATTTCCGATTTTACAACTAAAATGTCATGACTATACAAATCATTGAAATTTTGATCAAAGTAAGTCAAAATGTATACATAGAGGTCCTTTATGACTGGACTAAGTAGAAATAAGCCAAAAATGATCAAATTTGACATTTTTCGATAGAAAAAACATTTTTTTTTAAATTTTCGATTTTTGAACATGAGAATCATGACTATACAAATCATTGAAATTTTGATCCAAGTAAGTCAAAATGTATACATAGAGGTCCTTTATGACTGGACTAAGTATAAATAAGCCAAAAATGATCAAATTTGACATTTTTCGATAGAAGAAACATTTTTGAAAAATTTCCGATTTTACAACTAAAATGTCATGACTATACAAATCATTGAAATTTTGATCCAAGTAAGTCAAAATGTATACATAGAGGTCCTTTATGACTGGACTAAGTATAAATAAGCCAAAAATGATCAAATTTGACATTTTTCGATAGAAAAAAACATTTTTTGAAAATTTTCGATTTTTGAACATGAGAGTCATGACTATACAAATCATTGAAATTTTGATCCAAGTAAGTCAAAATGTAAACATAGAGGTCCTTTATGACTGGACTAAGTATAAATAAGCCAAAAATGATCAAATATGACATTTTTCGATAGAAGAATCCTATTTTGAAAATTTTCGCTTTTTCAACTAGAATGTCATGACTATACAAATCATTGAAATTTTGATCCAAGTAAGTCAAAATGTATACAAAGAGGTCCCTTATGACTGGACTAAGTATAAATAAGAAAAAAATGATCAAATTTGACATTTTTCGATAGAAAAAACATTTTTTGAAAATTTCCGATTTTACAACATGAGAGTCATGACTATACAAATCATTGAAATTTTGATCCAAGTAAGTCAAAATGTATACATAGAGGTCCTTTATGACTGAACTAAGTATAAATAAGCCAAAAATGATCAAATTTGACATTTTTCGATAGAAAAACATTTTTTGAAAATTTTCGATTTTTCAACATGAGAGTCATGACTATACAAATCATTGAAATTTTGATCCAAGTAAGTCAAAATGTATACAAAGAGGTCCTTTATGACTGGTCTAAGTATAAATAAGCCAAAAATGATCAAATTAAACATTTTTCGATAGAAAAAACATTTTTTGAAAATTTTCGTTTTTCAACATGAGAGGCATGACAATACAAATCATTGAAATTTTGATCCAAGTAAGTCAAAATGTATACATAGAGGTTATTTATGACTGGACTAAGTAGAAATAAGCCAAAAATGATCAAATTTGACATTTTTCGATAGAAAAAACATTTTTTGAAAATTTTCGATTTTTCAACTAGAATGTCATGACTATACAAATCATTGAAATTTTGATCCAAGTAAGTCAAAATGTATACATAGAGGTCCTTTATGACTGGACTTAGTATAAATAAGCCAAAAATGATCAAATTTAACATTTTTCGATAGAAAAAACATTTTTTGAAAATTTTCGATTTTTCAACATGATAGGCATGACTATACAAATCATTGAAATTTTGATCCAAGTAAGTCAAAATGAATACATAGAGATCCTTTATGACTGGACTAAGTAGAAATAAGCCAAAAATGATCATAATTGACATTTTTCGATAGAAAAAACATTTTTTGAAAATTTTTGAATTTTCAACAAGATAGTCATGACTATACAAATCATTGAAATTTTGATCCATGTAAGTCAAAATGTGTACATAGAGGTCCTTTATGACTGGACTAAGTAGAAATAAGCCAAAAATGATCAAATTTGACATTTTTCGATAGAAAAAACATTTTTTGAAAATTTTCGATTTTTCAACATGATAGGCATGACTATACAAATCATTGAAATTTTGATCCAAGTAAGTCAAAATGAATACATAGAGATCCTTAATGACTGGACTAAGTAGAAATAAGCCAAAAATGATCATAATTGACATTTTTCGATAGAAAAAACATTTTTTGAAAATTTTCGATTTTTCAACATGAGAGTCATGACTATACAAATCATTGAAATTTTGATCCAAGTAAGTCAAAATGTATACATAGAGGTCCTTTATGACTGGACTAAGTAGAAATAAGCCAAAAATGATCAAATTTGACATTTTTCGATAGAAAAAACATTTTTTGAAAATTTTCGATTCTTCAACATGAGAGTCATGACTATACAAATCATTGAAATTTTGATCCAAGTAAGTCAAAATGTATGCATAGAGGTCCTTTATGACTGGACTGAGTAGAAATAAGCCAAAATTGATCAAATTTGACATTTTTCGATAGAAAAAACATTTTTTGAAAATTTCCGATTTTACAACTAAAATGTCATGACTATACAAATCATTGAAATTTTGATCCAAGTAAGTCAAAATGTATACATAGAGGTCCTTTATGACTGGACTAAGTAGAAATAAGCCAAAAATGATCAAATTTGACATTTTTCGATAGAAAAAACATTTTTTTTTAAATTTTCGATTTTTGAACATGAGAGTCATGACTATACAAATCATTGAAATTTTGATCCAAGTAAGTCAAAATGTATACATAGAGGTCCTTTATGACTGGACTAAGTATAAATAAGCCAAAAATGATCAAATATGACATTTTTCGATAGAAGAATCCTATTTTGAAAATTTTCGATTTTTCAACTAGAATGTCATGACTATACAAATCATTGAAATTTTGATCCAAGTAAGTCAAAATGTATACAAAGAGGTCCCTTATGACTGGACTAAGTATAAATAAGAAAAAAATGATCAAATTTGACATTTTTCGATAGAAAAAACATTTTTTGAAAATTTCCGATTTTACAACATGAGAGTCATGACTATACAAATCATTGAAATTTTGATCCAAGTAAGTCAAAATGTATACATAGAGGTCCTTTATGACTGAACTAAGTATAAATAAGCCAAAAATGATCAAATTTGACATTTTTCGATAGAAAAACATTTTTTGAAAATTTTCGATTTTTCAACATGAGAGTCATGACTATACAAATCATTGAAATTTTGATCCAAGTAAGTCAAAATGTATACATAGAGGTCCTTTATGACTGGACTAAGTATAAATAAGCCAAAAATGATCAAATTAAACATTTTTCGATAGAAAAAACATTTTTTGAAAATTTTCGTTTTTCAACATGAGAGGCATGACAATACAAATCATTGAAATTTTGATCCAAGTAAGTCAAAATGTATACATAGAGGTCCTTTATGACTGGACTAAGTAGAAATAAGCCAAAAATGATCAAATTTGACATTTTTCGATAGAAAAAACATTTTTTGAAAATTTCCGATTTTACAACTAGAATGTCATGACTATACAAATCATTGAAATTTTGATCCAAGTAAGTCAAAATGTATACAAAGAGGTCCCTTATGACTGGATTAAGTATAAATAAGCCAAAGATGATCAAATTTGACATTTTTCGATAGAAAAAACATTTTTTGAAAATTTTCGATTTTTCAACTAGAATGTCATGACTATACAAATCATTGAAATTTTGATCCAAGTAAGTCAAAATGTATACATAGAGGTCCTTTATGACTGGACTAAGTATAAATAAGCCAAAAATGATCAAATTTAACATTTTTCGATAGAAAAAACATTTTTTGAAAATTTTCGATTTTTCAACATGATAGGCATGACTATACAAATCATTGAAATTTTGATCCAAGTAAGTCAAAATGAATACATAGAGATCCTTAATGACTGGACTAAGTAGAAATAAGCCAAAAATGATCATAATTGACATTTTTCGATAGAAAAAAACATTTTTTGAAAATTTTTGAATTTTCAACAAGAGAGTCATGACTATACAAATCATTGAAATTTTGATCCATGTAAGTCAAAATGTGTACATAGAGGTCCTTTATGACTGGACTAAGTATAAATTAGCCAAAAATGATCAAATTTGACATTTTTCGATAGAAAAAACATTTTTTGAAAATTTCCGATTTTACAATTAGAATGTCATGACTATACAAATCATTGAAATTTTGATCCAAGTAAGTCAAAATGTATACATAGAGGTCCTTTATGACTGGACTAAGTATAAATAAGCCAAAAATGATCAAATTTGACATTTTTCGATAGAAAAATCATTTTTTGAAAATTTTCGCTTTTTCAACATGAAAGTCATGACTATACAAATTATTGAAATTTTGATCCAAGTAAGTCAAAATGTATACATGAAGTCCTTTATGACTGGACTAAGTATAAATAAGCCAAAAATGATCAAATTTGACATTTTTCGACAGAAAAAACATTTTTTGAAAATTTTCGATTTTTGAACATGAGAGTCATGACTATACAAATCATTGAAATTTTGATCCAAGTAAGTCAAAATGTATACATAGAGGTCCTTTATGACTGGACTAAGTATAAATAAGCCAAAAATGATCAAATATGACATTTTTCGATAGAAGAATCCTATTTTGAAAATTTTCGATTTTTCAACTAGAATGTCATGACTATACAAATCATTGAAATTTTGATCCAAGTAAGTCAAAATGTATACAAAGAGGTCCCTTATGACTGGACTAAGTATAAATAAGAAAAAAATGATCAAATTTGACATTTTTCGATAGAAAAAACATTTTTTGAAAATTTCCGATTTTACAACATGAGAGTCATGACTATACAAATCACTGAAATTTTGATCCAAGTAAGTCAAAATGTATACATAGAGGTCCTTTATGACTGAACTAAGTATAAATAAGCCAAAAATGATCAAATTTGACATTTTTCGATAGAAAAACATTTTTTGAAAATTTTCGATTTTTCAACATGAGAGTCATGACTATACAAATCATTGAAATTTTGATCCAAGTAAGTCAAAATGTATACATAGAGGTCCTTTATGACTGGACTAAGTATAAATAAGCCAAAAATGATCAAATTAAACATTTTTCGATAGAAAAAACATTTTTTGAAAATTTTCGTTTTTCAACATGAGAGGCATGACAATACAAATCATTGAAATTTTGATCCAAGTAAGTCAAAATGTATACATAGAGGTCCTTTATGACTGGACTAAGTAGAAATAAGCCAAAAATGATCAAATTTGACATTTTTCGATAGAAAAAACATTTTTTGAAAATTTCCGATTTTACAACTAGAATGTCATGACTATACAAATCATTGAAAATTTGATCCAAGTAAGTCAAAATGTATACAAAGAGGTCCCTTATGACTGGATTAAGTATAAATAAGCCAAAGATGATCAAATTTGACATTTTTCGATAGAAAAAACATTTTTTGAAAATTTTCGATTTTTCAACTAGAATGTCATGACTATACAAATCATTGAAATTTTGATCCAAGTAAGTCAAAATGTATACATAGAGGTCCTTTATGACTGGACTAAGTATAAATAAGCCAAAAATGATCAAATTTAACATTTTTCGATAGAAAAAACATTTTTTGAAAATTTTCGATTTTTCAACATGATAGGCATGACTATACAAATCATTGAAATTTTGATCCAAGTAAGTCAAAATGAATACATAGAGATCCTTAATGACTGGACTAAGTAGAAATAAGCCAAAAATGATCATAATTGACATTTTTCGATAGAAAAAACATTTTTTGAAAATTTTTGAATTTTCAACAAGAGAGTCATGACTATACAAATCATTGAAATTTTGATCCATGTAAGTCAAAATGTGTACATAGAGGTCCTTTATGACTGGACTAAGTATAAATTAGCCAAAAATGATCAAATTTGACATTTTTCGATAGAAAAAACATTTTTTGAAAATTTCCGATTTTACAATTAGAATGTCATGACTATACAAATCATTGAAATTTTGATCCAAGTAAGTCAAAATGTATACATAGAGGTCCTTTATGACTGGACTAAGTATAAATAAGCCAAAAATGATCAAATTTGACATTTTTCGATAGAAAAATCATTTTTTGAAAATTTTCGCTTTTTCAACATGAAAGTCATGACTATACAAATTATTGAAATTTTGATCCAAGTAAGTCAAAATGTATACATGAAGTCCTTTATGACTGGACTAAGTATAAATAAGCCAAAAATGATCAAATTTGACATTTTTCGACAGAAAAAACATTTTTTGAAAATTTTCGATTTTTCAACTAGAATGTCATGACTATACAAATCATTGAAATTTTGATCCAAGTAAGTCAAAATGTATACATAGAGGTCCTTTGTGACTGGACTAAGTAGAAATAAGCCAAAAATGATCAAATTTAACATTTTTCGATAGAAAAAACATTTTTTGAAAATTTCCCATTTTACAACTAGAATGTCATGACTATACAAATCATTGAAATTTTGATCCAAGTAAGTCAAAATGTATACATAGAGGTCCTTTATGACTGGACTAAGTATAAATAAGCCAAAAATGAACCAATTTGACATTTTTCGATAGAAAAAACATTTTTTGAAAATTTCCGATTTTACAACTAAAATGTCATGACTATACAAATCATTGAAATTTTGATCAAAGTAAGTCAAAATGTATACATAGAGGTCCTTTATGACTAGACTAAGTAGAAATAAGCCAAAAATGATCAAATTTGACATTTTTCGATAGAAAAAAACATTTTTTTTTAAATTTTCGATTTTTGAACATGAGAGTCATGACTATACAAATCATTGAAATTTTGATCCAAGTAAGTCAAAATGTATACATAGAGGTCCTTTATGACTTGACTAAGTATAAATAAGCCAAAAATGATCAAATTTGACATTTTTCGATAGAAGAAACATTTTTGAAAAATTTCCGATTTTACAACTAAAATGTCATGACTATACAAATCATTGAAATTTTGATCCAAGTAAGTCAAAATGTATACATAGAGGTCCTTTATGACTGGACTAAGTATAAATAAGCCAAAAATGATCAAATTTGACATTTTTCGATAGAAAAAAACATTTTTTGAAAATTTTCGATTTTTCAACATGAGAGTCATGACTATACAAATCATTGAAATTTTGATCCAAGTAAGTCAAAATGTATACATAGAGGTCCTTTATGACTGGGCTAAGTATAAATAGGCCAAAAATGATCAAATTTGACATTTTTCGATAGAAAAAACATTTTTTGAAAATTTTCGATTTTTCAACTAGAATGTCATGACTATTAAAATCATTGAAATTTTGATCCAAGTAAGTCAAAATGTATGCATAGAGGTCCTTTATGACTGGACTAAGTATAAATAAGCCAAAAATGATCAAATTTGACATTTTTCGATAGAAAAAACATTTTTTGAAAATTTCCGATTTTACAACTAAAATGTCATGACTATACAAATCATTGAAATTTTGATCAAAGTAAGTCAAAATGTATACATAGAGGTCCTTTATGACTGGACTAAGTAGAAATAAGCCAAAAATGATCAAATTTGACATTTTTCGATAGAAAAAAACATTTTTTTTTAAATTTTTGATTTTTGAACATGAGAGTCATGACTATACAAATCATTGAAATTTTGATCCAAGTAAGTCAAAATGTATACATAGAGGTCCTTTATGACTGGACTAAGTATAAATAAGCCAAAAATGATCAAATTTGACATTTTTCGATAGAAGAAACATTTTTGAAAAATTTCCGATTTTACAACTAAAATGTCATGACTATACAAATCATTGAAATTTTGATCCAAGTAAGTCAAAATGTATACATAGAGGTCCTTTATGACCGGACTAAGTATAAATAAGCCAAAAATGATCAAATTTGACATTTTTCGATAGAAAAAAAATTTTTTGAAAATTTTCGATTTTTCAACATGAGAGTCATGACTATACAAATCATTGAAATTTTGATCCAAGTAAGTCAAAATGTATACATAGAGGTCCTTTATGACTGGGCTAAGTATAAATAGGCCAAAAATGATCAAATTTGACATTTTTCGATAGAAAAAACATTTTTTGAAAATTTTCGATTTTTCAACTAGAATGTCATGACTTTTAAAATCATTGAAATTTTGATCCAAGTAAGTCAAAATGTATACATAGAGGTCCTTTATGACTGGACTAAGTATAAATAAGCCAAAAATGATCAAATTTGACATTTTTCGATAGAAAAAACATTTTTTGAAAATTTTCGATTTTACAACAGGAGAGTCATGACTATACAAATCATTGAAATTTTGATCCAAGTAAGTCAAAATGTATACATAGAGGTCCTTTATGACTGGACTAAGTATAAATAAGCCAAAAATGATCAAATTTGACATTTTTCGATAGAAAAAACATTTTTTGAAAATTTTCGAATTTTCAACATGAGAGTCATGACTGTACAAATCATTGAAATTTTGATCCAAGTAAGTCAAAATGTATACAAAGAGGTCCTTTATGACTGGGCTAAGTATAAATAGACCAAAAATGATCAAATTTGACATTTTTCGATATAAAAAACATTTTTTGAAAATTTTCGATTTTTCAACATGAGAGTCATGACTATACAAATCATTGAAATTTTGATCCAAGTAAGTCAAAATGTATACATGAAGTCCTTTATGACTGGACTAAGTATAAATAAGCCTAAAATGATCAAATTTGACATTTTTCGACAGAAAAAACATTTTTTGAAAATTTTCGATTTTTCAACTAGAATGTCATGACTATACAAATCATTGAAATTTTGATCCAAGTAAGTCAAAATGTATACATAGAGGTCCTTTATGACTGGACTAAATATAAATAAGCCAAAAATGATCAAATTTGACATTTTTCGATAGAAGAAACATTTTTGAAAAATTTCCGATTTTACAACTAAAATGTCATGACTATACAAATCATTGAAATTTTGATCCAAGTAAGTCAAAATGTATACATAGAGGTCCTTTATGAATGGACTAAGTATAAATAAGCCAAAAATGATCAAATTTAACATTTTTCGATAGAAAAATCATTTTTTGAAAATTTTCGATTTTTCAACATGAGAGGCATGACTATACAAATCATTGAAATTTTTATCCAAGTAAGTCAAAATGTATACATAGAGGTCCTTTATGACTGGACTAAGTAGAAATAAGCCAAAAATGATCAAATTTGACATTTTTCGATAGAAAAAACATTTTTTGAAAATTTTCGATTTTTCAACATGAGAGTCATGACTATACAAATCATAGAAATTTTAATCTAAGTAATTCAAAATGTATACATAGAGGTCCTTTATGACTGGATTAAGTATAAATAAGCCAAAAATGATCAAATTTGACATTTTTCGATAGAAAAAACATTTTTTGATAATTTTCGATTTTTCAACATGAGAGTCATGACTATACAAATCATTGAAATTTTGATCCAAGTAAGTCAAAATGTATACATAGAGGTCCTTTATGACTGGACTAAGTATAAATAAGCCAAAAATGATCAAATTTGACAGTTTTCGATAGAAAAAACATTTTTTGAAAATTTCCGATTTTACAACTAGAATGTCATGTCTATACAAATCATTGAAATTTTGATCCAAGTAAGTCAAAATGTATACATAGACGTACTTTATGACTGGACTAAGTATAAATAAGCCAAAAATGATCAAATTTGACATTTTTCGATAGAAAAAACATTTTTTGAAAATTTTCGATTTTTCAATAAGAGAGTCATGACTATACAAATCATTGAAATTTTGATCCAAGTAAGTCAAAATGTATACATAGATGTCCTTTATGACTGGACTAAGTATATATAAGCCAAAAATGATCAAATTTGACATTTTTCGATAGAAAAAACATTTTTTGAAAATTTCCGATTTTACAACTAGAATGTCATGACTATACAAATCATTAAAATTTTGATCCAAGTAAGTCAAAATGTATACATAGAGGTCCTGTATGACTGGACTAAGTATAAATAAGCCAAAAATGATCAAATTTGACATTTTTCGATAGAAAAAACATTTTTTGAAAATTTCCGATTTTACAACTAAAATGTCATGACTATACAAATCATTGAAATTTTGATCAAAGTAAGTCAAAATGTATACATTGAGGTCCTTAATGACTGGACTAAGTATAAATAAGTCAAAAATGATCAAATTTGACAATTTTCGATAGAAAAAACATTTTTTGAAAATTTCCGATTTCACAACAAAAATGTCATGACTATACAAATCATTGAAATTTTGATCCAAGTAAGTCAAAACGTATACATAGAGGTCCTTTATGACTGGACTAAGTATAAATAAGCCAAAAATGATCAAATTTGACATTTTTCGATAGAAAAAACATTTTTTGAAAATTTTCGATTTTTCAACATGAGAGTCATGACTATACAAATCATTGAAATTTTGATCCAAGTAAATCAAAATGTATACATAGAGGTCCTTTTTGACTGGACATAGTATAAATAAGCCAAAAATTATCAAATTTGACATTTTTCGATAGAAAAAACATTTTTTGAAAATTTTCGATTTTTTAATAAGAGAGTCATGACTATACAAATCATTGAAATTTTGATCCAAGTAAGTCAAAATGTATACATAGATGTCCTTTATGACTGGACTAAGTATATATAAGCCAAAAATGATCAAATTTGACATTTTTTGATAGAAAAAACATTTTTTGAAAATTTCCGATTTTACAACTAAAATGTCATGACTATACAAATCATTGAAATTTTGATCCAAGTAAGTCAAAATGTATACATTGAGGTCCTTAATGACTGGAATAAGTATAAATAAGTCAAAAATGAGCAAATTTGACAATTTTCGATAGAAAAAACATTTTTTGAAAATTTTCGATTTTTCAACATGAGAGTCATGACTATACAAATCAATGAAATTTTGATCCAAGTAAGTCAAAATGTATAGATAGAGGTCCTTTATGACTGGACTAAGTAGAAATAAGCCAAAAATGATCAAATTTGACATTTTTCGATTGAAAAAACATTTTTAGAAAATTTTCGATTTTTCAACATGAGAGTCATGACTATACAAATCATTGAAATTTTGCTCCAAGTAAGTCAAAATGTATACATAGATGTCCTTTATGACTGGACTAAGTATATATAAGCCAAAAATGATCAAATTTGACATTTTTCGATAGAAAAAACATTTTTTGAAAATTTCCGATTTTACAACTAAAATGTCATGACTATACAAATCATTGAAATTTTGATCCAAGTAAGTCAAAATGTATACATTGAGGTCCTTAATCACTGGACTAAGTATAAATAAGTCAAAAATGATCAAATTTGACAATTTTCGATAGAAAAAACATTTTTTGAAAATTTTCGATTTTTCAACATGAGAGGCATGACTATACAAATCATTGAAATTTTGATCCAAGTAAGTCAAAATGTATACATAGAGGTCCTTTATGACTGGGCTAAGTATAAATAGGCCAAAAATGATCAAATTTGACATTTTTCGATAGAAAAAACATTTTTTGAAAATTTTCGATTTTTCAACTAGAATGTCATGACTATTAAAATCATTGAAATTTTGATCCAAGTAAGTCAAAATGTATACATAGAGGTCCTTTATGACTGGACTAAGTATAAATAAGCCAAAAATGATCAAATTTGACATTTTTCGATAGAAAAAACATTTTTTGAAAATTTTCGATTTTACAACAGGAGAGTCATGACTATACAAATCATTGAAATTTTGATCCAAGTAAGTCAAAATGTATACATAGAGGTCCTTTATGACTGGACTAAGTATAAATAAGCCAAAAATGATCAAATTTGACATTTTTCGATGGAAAAAACATTTTTTGAAAATTTTCGAATTTTCAACATGAGAGTCATGACTGTACAAATCATTGAAATTTTGATCCAAGTAAGTCAAAATGTATACATAGAGATCCTTTATGACTGGGCTAAGTATAAATAGACCAAAAATGATCAAATTTGACATTTTTCGATATATAAAACATTTTTTGAAAATTTTCGATTTTTCAACATGAGAGTCATGACTATACAAATCATTGAAATTTTGATCCAAGTAAGTCAAAATGTATACATGAAGTCCTTTATGACTGGACTAAGTATAAATAAGCCTAAAATGATCAAATTTGACATTTTTCGACAGAAAAAACATTTTTTGAAAATTTTCGATTTTTCAACTAGAATGTCATGACTATACAAATCATTGAAATTTTGATCCAAGTAAGTCAAAATGTATACATAGAGGTCCTTTATGACTGGACTAAATATAAATAAGCCAAAAATGATCAAATTTGACATTTTTCGATAGAAGAAACATTTTTGAAAAATTTCTGATTTTACAACTAAAATGTCATGACTATACAAATCATTGAAATTTTGATCCAAGTAAGTCAAAATGTATACATAGAGGTCCTTTATGAATGGACTAAGTATAAATAAGCCAAAAATGATCAAATTTAACATTTTTCGATAGAAAAATCATTTTTTGAAAATTTTCGATTTTTCAACATGAGAGGCATGACTATACAAATCATTGAAATTTTTATCCAAGTAAGTCAAAATGTATACATAGAGGTCCTTTATGACTGGACTAAGTAGAAATAAGCCAAAAATGATCAAATTTGACATTTTTCGATAGAAAAAACATTTTTTGAAAATTTTCGATTTTTCAACATGAGAGTCATGACTATACAAATCATAGAAATTTTAATCTAAGTAATTCAAAATGTATACATAGAGGTCCTTTATGACTGGATTAAGTATAAATAAGCCAAAAATGATCAAATTTGACATTTTTCGATAGAAAAAACATTTTTTGATAATTTTCGATTTTTCAACATGAGAGTCATGACTATACAAATCATTGAAATTTTGATCCAAGTAAGTCAAAATGTATACATAGAGGTCCTTTATGACTGGACTAAGTATAAATAAGCCAAAAATGATCAAATTTGACAGTTTTCGATAGAAAAAACATTTTTTGAAAATTTCCGATTTTACAACTAGAATGTCATGTCTATACAAATCATTGAAATTTTGATCCAAGTAAGTCAAAATGTATACATAGACGGACTTTATGACTGGACTAAGTATAAATAAGCCAAAAATGATCAAATTTGACATTTTTCGATAGAAAAAACATTTTTTGAAAATTTTCGATTTTTCAATAAGAGAGTCATGACTATACAAATCATTGAAATTTTGATCCAAGTAAGTCAAAATGTATACATAGATGTCCTTTATGACTGGACTAAGTATATATAAGCCAAAAATGATCAAATTTGACATTTTTCGATAGAAAAAACATTTTTTGAAAATTTCCGATTTTACAACTAGAATGTCATGACTATACAAATCATTAAAATTTTGATCCAAGTAAGTCAAAATGTATACATAGAGGTCCTGTATGACTGGACTAAGTATAAATAAGCCAAAAATGATCAAATTTGACATTTTTCGATAGAAAAAACATTTTTTGAAAATTTCCGATTTTACAACTAAAATGTCATGACTATACAAATCATTGAAATTTTGATCAAAGTAAGTCAAAATGTATACATTGAGGTCCTTAATGACTGGACTAAGTATAAATAAGTCAAAAATGATCAAATTTGACAATTTTCGATAGAAAAAAACATTTTTTGAAAATTTCCGATTTCACAACAAAAATGTCATGACTATACAAATCATTGAAATTTTGATCCAAGTAAGTCAAAACGTATACATAGAGGTCCTTTATGACTGGACTAAGTATAAATAAGCCAAAAATGATCAAATTTGACATTTTTCGATAGAAAAAACATTTTTTGAAAATTTTCGATTTTTCAACATGAGAGTCATGACTATACAAATCATTGAAATTTTGATCCAAGTAAATCAAAATGTATACATAGAGGTCCTTTTTGACTGGACATAGTATAAATAAGCCAAAAATTATCAAATTTGACATTTTTCGATAGAAAAAAACATTTTTTGAAAATTTTCGATTTTTTAATAAGAGAGTCATGACTATACAAATCATTGAAATTTTGATCCAAGTAAGTCAAAATGTATACATAGATGTCCTTTATGACTGGACTAAGTATATATAAGCCAAAAATGATCAAATTTGACATTTTTTGATAGAAAATACATTTTTTGAAAATTTCCGATTTTACAACTAAAATGTCATGACTATACAAATCATTGAAATTTTGATCCAAGTAAGTCAAAATGTATACATTGAGGTCCTTAATGACTGGAATAAGTATAAATAAGTCAAAAATGAGCAAATTTGACAATTTTCGATAGAAAAAACATTTTTTGAAAATTTTCGATTTTTCAACATGAGAGTCATGACTATACAAATCAATGAAATTTTGATCCAAGTAAGTCAAAATGTATAGATAGAGGTCCTTTATGACTGGACTAAGTAGAAATAAGCCAAAAATGATCAAATTTGACATTTTTCGATTGAAAAAACATTTTTAGAAAATTTTCGATTTTTCAACATGAGAGTCATGACTATACAAATCATTGAAATTTTGCTCCAAGTAAGTCAAAATGTATACATAGATGTCCTTTATGACTGGACTAAGTATATATAAGCCAAAAATGATCAAATTTGACATTTTTCGATAGAAAAAACATTTTTTGAAAATTTCCGATTTTACAACTAAAATGTCATGACTATACAAATCATTGAAATTTTGATCCAAGTAAGTCAAAATGTATACATTGAGGTCCTTAATCACTGGACTAAGTATAAATAAGTCAAAAATGATCAAATTTGACAATTTTCGATAGAAAAAACATTTTTTGAAAATTTTCGATTTTTCAACATGAGAGTCATGACTATACAAATCAATGAAATTTTGATCCAAGTAAGTTAAAATGTATAGATAGAGGTCCTTTATGACTGGACATAGTATAAATAAGCCAAAAATTATCAAATTTGACATTTTTCGATAGAAAAAACATTTTTTGAAAATTTTCGATTTTTCAATAAAAGAGTCATGACTATACAAATCATTGAAATTTTGATCCAAGTAAGTCAAAATGTATACATAGATGTCCTTTATGACTGGACTAAGTATATATAAGCCAAAAATGATCAAATTTGACATTTTTCGATAGAAAAAACATTTTTTGAAAATTTCCGATTTTACAACTAAAATGTCATGACTATACAAATCATTGAAATTTTGATCCAAGTAAGTCAAAACGTATACATAGAGGTCCTTTATGACTGGACTAAGTATAAATAAGACAAAAATGATCAAATTTGACATTTTTCGATAGAAAAAAACATTTTTTTGAAAATTTTCGATTTTTAAACATACGAGTCATGACTATACAAATCATTGAAATTTTGATCCAAGTAAATCAAAATGTATACATAGAGGTCCTTTATGACTGGACATAGTATAAATAAGCCAAAAATTATCTAATTTGACATTTTTCGATAGAAAAAACATTTTTTGAAAATTTCCGATTTTACAACTAAAATGTCATGACTATACAAATCATTGAAATTTTGATCCAAGTAAGTCAAAACGTATACATAGAGGTCCTTTATGAATGGACTAAGTATAAATAAGCCAAAAATGATCAAATTTGACATTTTTCGACAGAAAAAACATTTTTTTGAAAATTTTCGATTTTTCAACTAGAATGTCATGACTATACAAATCATTGAAATTTTGATCCAAGTAAGTCAAAATGTATACATAGAGGTCCTTTGTGACTGGACTAAGTAGAAATAAGCCAAAAATGATCAAATTTAACATTTTTCGATAGAAAAAACATTTTTTGAAAATTTCCGATTTTACAACTAGAATGTCATGACTATACAAATCATTGAAATTTTGATCCAAGTAAGTCAAAATGTATACATAGAGGTCCTTTATGACTGGACTAAGTATAAATAAGCCAAAAATGATCAAATTTGACATTTTTCGATAGAAAAAACATTTTTTGAAAATTTTCGATTTTTCAACATGAGAGTCATGACTATACAAATCATTGAAATTTTGATCCAAGTAAGTCAAAATGTATACATAGAGGTCCTTTATGACTGGGCTAAGTATAAATAGGCCAAAAATGATCAAATTTGACATTTTTCGATAGAAAAAACATTTTTTGAAAATTTTCGATTTTTCAACTAGAATGTCATGACTATTAAAATCATTGAAATTTTGATCCAAGTAAGTCAAAATGTATACATAGAGGTCCTTTATGACTGGACTAAGTATAAATAAGCCAAAAATGATCAAATTTGACATTTTTCGATAGAAAAAACATTTTTTGAAAATTTCCGATTTTACAACTAAAATGTCATGACTATACAAATCATTGAAATTTTGATCAAAGTAAGTCAAAATGTATACATAGAGGTCCTTTATGACTGGACTAAGTAGAAATAAGCCAAAAATGATCAAATTTGACATTTTTCGATAGAAAAAACATTTTTTTTTAAATTTTCGATTTTTGAACATGAGAGTCATGACTATACAAATCATTGAAATTTTGATCCAAGTAAGTCAAAATGTATACATAGAGGTCCTTTATGACTGGACTAAGTATAAATAAGCCAAAAATGATCAAATTTGACATTTTTCGATAGAAGAAACATTTTTGAAAAATTTCCGATTTTACAACTAAAATGTCATGACTATACAAATCATTGAAATTTTGATCCAAGTAAGTCAAAATGTATACATAGAGGTCCTTTATGACTGGACTAAGTATAAATAAGCCAAAAATGATCAAATTTGACATTTTTCGATAGAAAAAACATTTTTTGAAAATTTTCGATTTTTCAACATGAGAGTCATGACTATACAAATCATTGAAATTTTGATCCAAGTAAGTCAAAATGTATACATAGAGGTCCTTTATGACTGGGCTAAGTATAAATAGGCCAAAAATGATCAAATTTGACATTTTTCGATAGAAAAAACATTTTTTGAAAATTTTCGATTTTTCAACTAGAATGTCATGACTATTAAAATCATTGAAATTTTGATCCAAGTAAGTCAAAATGTATACATAGAGGTCCTTTATGACTGGACTAAGTATAAATAAGCCAAAAATGATCAAATTTGACATTTTTCGATAGAAAAAACATTTTTTGAAAATTTTCGATTTTACAACAGGAGAGTCATGACTATACAAATCATTGAAATTTTGATCCAAGTAAGTCAAAATGTATACATAGAGGTCCTTTATGACTGGACTAAGTATAAATAAGCCAAAAATGATCAAATTTGACATTTTTCGATAGAAAAAACATTTTTTGAAAATTTTCGAATTTTCAACATGAGAGTCATGACTGTACAAATCATTGAAATTTTGATCCAAGTAAGTCAAAATGTATACATAGAGGTCCTTTATGACTGGGCTAAGTATAAATAGGCCAAAAATGATGAAATTTGACATTTTTCGATATAAAAAACATTTTTTGAAAATTTTCGATTTTTCAACATGAGAGTCATGACTATACAAATCATTGAAATTTTGATCCAAGTAAGTCAAAATGTATACATGAAGTCCTTTATGACTGGACTTAGTATAAATAAGCCAAAAATGATCAAATTTGACATTTTTCGACAGAAAAAACATTTTTTGAAAATTTTCGATTTTTCAACTAGAATGTCATGACTATACAAATCATTGAAATTTTGATCCAAGTAAGTCAAAATGTATACATAGAGGTCCTTTATGACTGGACTAAATATAAATAAGCCAAAAATGATCAAATTTGACATTTTTCGATAGAAGAAACATTTTTGAAAAATTTCCGATTTTACAACTAAAATGTCATGACTATACAAATCATTGAAATTTTGATCCAAGTAAGTCAAAATGTATACATAGAGGTCCTTTATGAATGGACTTAGTATAAATAAGCCAAAAATGATCAAATTTAACATTTTTCGATAGAAAAATCATTTTTTGAAAATTTTCGATTTTTCAACATGAGAGGCATGACTATACAAATCATTGAAATTTTTATCCAAGTAAGTCAAAATGTATACATAGCGGTCCTTTATGACTGGACTAAGTAGAAATAAGCCAAAAATGATCAAATTTGACATTTTTCGATAGAAAAAACATTTTTTGAAAATTTTCGATTTTTCAACATGAGAGTCATGACTATACAAATCATAGAAATTTTAATCTAAGTAATTCAAAATGTATACATAGAGGTCCTTTATGACTGGATTAAGTATAAATAAGCCAAAAATGATCAAATTTGACATTTTTCGATAGAAAAAACATTTTTTGATAATTTTCGATTTTTCAACATGAGAGTCATGACTATACAAATCATTGAAATTTTGATCCAAGTAAGTCAAAATGTATACATAGAGGTCCTTTATGACTGGACTAAGTATAAATAAGCCAAAAATGATCAAATTTGACAGTTTTCGATAGAAAAAACATTTTTTGAAAATTTCCGATTTTACAACTAGAATGTCATGACTATACAAATCATTGAAATTTTGATCCAAGTAAGTCAAAATGTATACATAGACGTACTCTATGACTGGACTAAGTATAAATAAGCCAAAAATGATCAAATTTGACATTTTTCGATAGAAAAAACATTTTTTGAAAATTTTCGATTTTTCAATAAGAGAGTCATGACTATACAAATCATTGAAATTTTGATCCAAGTAAGTCAAAATGTATACATAGATGTCCTTTATGACTGGACTAAGTATATATAAGCCAAAAATGATCAAATTTGACATTTTTCGATAGAAAAAACATTTTTTGAAAATTTCCGATTTTACAACTAGAATGTCCTGACTATACAAATCATTAAAATTTTGATCCAAGTAAGTCAAAATGTATACATAGAGGTCCTGTATGACTGGACTAAGTATAAATAAGCCAAAAATGATCAAATTTGACATTTTTCGATAGAAAAAACATTTTTTGAAAATTTCCGATTTTACAACTAAAATGTCATGACTATACAAATCATTGAAATTTTGATCAAAGTAAGTCAAAATGTATACATTGAGGTCCTTAATGAGTGGACTAAGTATAAATAAGTCAAAAATGATCAAATTTGACAATTTTCGATAGAAAAAACATTTTTAGAAAATTTTCGATTTTTCAACATGAGAGTCATGACTATACAAATCAATGAAATTTTGATCCAAGTAAGTCAAAATGTATAGACAGAGGTCCTTTATGACTGGACTAAGTAGAAATAAGCCAAAAATGATCAAATTTGACATTTTTCGATCGAAAAAACATTTTTAGAAAATTTTCGATTTTTCAACATGAGAGTCATGACTATACAAATCATTGAAATTTTGATACAAGTAAGTCAAAACGTATATATAGAGGTAATTTTTGACTGGACTAAGTATAAATAAGCCAAAAATGATCAAATTTGACATTTTTCGATAGAAAAAACATTTTTTGAAAATTTCCGATTTCACAACAAAAATGTCATGACTATACAAATCATTGAAATTTTGATCCAAGTAAGTCAAAACGTATACATAGAGGTCCTTTATGACTGGACTAAGTATAAATAAGCCAAAAATGATCAAATTTGACATTTTTCGATAGAAAAAACATTTTTTGAAAATTTTCGATTTTTCAACATGAGAGTCATGACTATACAAATCATTGAAATTTTGATCCAAGTAAATCAAAATGTATACATAGAGGTCCTTTTTGACTGGACATAGTATAAATAAGCCAAAAATTATCAAATTTGACATTTTTCGATAGAAAAAACATTTTTTGAAAATTTTCGATTTTTTAATAAGAGAGTCATGACTATACAAATCATTGAAATTTTGATCCAAGTAAGTCAAAATGTATACATAGATGTCCTTTATGACTGGACTAAGTATATATAAGCCAAAAATGATCAAATTTGACATTTTTTGATAGAAAATACATTTTTTGAAAATTTCCGATTTTACAACTAAAATGTCATGACTATACAAATCATTGAAATTTTGATCCAAGTAAGTCAAAATGTATACATTGAGGTCCTTAATGACTGGAATAAGTATAAATAAGTCAAAAATGATCAAATTTGACAATTTTCGATAGAAAAAACATTTTTTGAAAATTTTCGATTTTTCAACATGAGAGTCATGACTATACAAATCAATGAAATTTTGATCCAAGTAAGTCAAAATGTATAGATAGAGGTCCTTTATGACTGGACTAAGTAGAAATAAGCCAAAAATGATCAAATTTGACATTTTTCGATTGAAAAAACATTTTTAGAAAATTTTCGATTTTTCAACATGAGAGTCATGACTATACAAATCATTGAAATTTTGATCCAAGTAAGTCAAAATGTATACATAGATGTCCTTTATGACTGGACTAAGTATATATAAGCCAAAAATGATCAAATTTGACATTTTTCGATAGAAAAAACATTTTTTGAAAATTTCCGATTTTACAACTAAAATGTCATGACTATACAAATCATTGAAATTTTGATCCAAGTAAGTCAAAATGTATACATTGAGGTCCTTAATGACTGGACTAAGTATAAATAAGTCAAAAATGATCAAATTTGACAATTTTCGATAGAAAAAACATTTTTTGAAAATTTTCGATTTTTCAACATGAGAGTCATGACTATACAAATCAATGAAATTTTGATCCAAGTAAGTCAAAATGTATAGATAGAGGTCCTTTATGACTGGACATAGTATAAATAAGCCAAAAATTATCAAATTTGACATTTTTCGATAGAAAAAACATTTTTTGAAAATTTTCGATTTTTCAATAAGAGAGTCATGACTATACAAATCATTGAAATTTTGATCCAAGTAAGTCAAAATGTATACATAGATGTCCTTTATGACTGGACTAAGTATATATAAGCCAAAAATGATCAAATTTGACATTTTTCGATAGAAAAAACATTTTTTGAAAATTTCCGATTTTACAACTAAAATGTCATGACTATACAAATCATTGAAATTTTGATCCAAGTAAGTCAAAACGTATACATAGAGGTCCTTTATGACTGGACTAAGTATAAATAAGACAAAAATGATCAAATTTGACATTTTTCGATAGAAAAAACATTTTTTTGAAAATTTTCGATTTTTAAACATACGAGTCATGACTATACAAATCATTGAAATTTTGATCCAAGTAAATCAAAATGTATACATAGAGGTCCTTTATGACTGGACATAGTATAAATAAGCCAAAAATTATCTAATTTGACATTTTTCGATAGAAAAAACATTTTTTGAAAATTTTCGATTTTTCAACAAGAGAGTCATGACTATACAAATCATTGAAATTTTGATCCAAGTAAGTCAAAATGTATACATAGATGTCCTTAATGACTGGACTAAGTATAAATAAGCCAAAAATGATCAAATTTGACATTTTTCGATAGAAAAAACATTTTTTGAAAATTTCCGATTTTACAACTAGAATGTCATGACTATACAAATCATTGAAATTTTGATCCAAGTAAGTCAAAATGTATACATTGAGGTCCTTTATGACTGGACTAAGTATAAATAAGCCAAAAATGATCAAATTTGACATTTTTCGATAGAAAAAACATTTTTTGAAAATCTTCGATTTTTCAACATGAGAGTCATGACTATACAAATCATTGAAATTTTGATCTAAGTAAATCAAAATGTATACATAGAGGTCCTTTTTGACTGGACATAGTATAAATAAGCCAAAAATTATCAAATTTGACATTTTTCGATAGAAAAAACATTTTTTGAAAATTTTCGATTTTTCAATAAGAGAGTCATGACTATACAAATCATTGAAATTTTGATCCAAGTAAGTCAAAATGTATACATAGATGTCCTTTATGACTGGACTAAGTATATATAAGCCAAAAATGATCAAATTTGACATTTTTCGATAGAAAAAACATTTTTTGAAAATTTCCGATTTTACAACTAAAATGTCATGACTATACAAATCATTGAAATTTTGATCCAAGTAAGTCAAAATGTATACATTGAGGTCCTTAATGACTGGACTAAGTATAAATAAGTCAAAAATGATCAAATTTGACAATTTTCGATAGAAAAAACATTTTTTGAAAATTTTCGATTTTTCAACATGAGAGTCATGACTATACAAATCAATGAAATTTTGATCCAAGTAAGTCAAAATGTATAGATAGAGGTCCTTTATGACTGGACATAGTATAAATAAGCCAAAAATTATCAAATTTGACATTTTTCGATAGAAAAAACATTTTTTGAAAATTTTCGATTTTTCAATAAGAGAGTCATGACTATACAAATCATTGAAATTTTGATCCAAGTAAGTCAAAATGTATACATAGATGTCCTTTATGACTGGACTAAGTATATATAAGCCAAAAATGATCAAATTTGACATTTTTCGATAGAAAAAACATTTTTTGAAAATTTCCGATTATACAACTAAAATGTCATGACTATACAAATCATTGAAATTTTGATCCAAGTAAGTCAAAATGTATACATTGAGGTCCTTAATGACTGGACTAAGTATAAATAAGTCAAAAATGATCAAATTTGACATTTTTCGATAGAAAAAACATTTTTTGAAAATTTCCGATTTTACAACAAAAATGTCATGACTATACAAATCAATGAAATTTTGATCCAAGTAAGTCAAAACGTATACATAGAGGTCCTTTATGACTGGACTAAGTATAAATAAGCCAAAAATTATCAAATTTGACATTTTTCGATAGAAAAAACATTTTTTGAAAATTTTCGATTTTTCAATAAGAGAGTCATGACTATACAAATCATTGAAATTTTGATCCAAGTAAGTCAAAATGTATACATAGATGTCCTTTATGACTGGACTAAGTATATATAAGCCAAAAATGATCAAATTTGACATTTTTCGATAGAAAAAACATTTTTTGAAAATTTCCGATTTTACAACTAAAATGTCATGACTATACAAATCATTGAAATTTTGATCCAAGTAAGTCAAAATGTATACATTGAGGTCCTTAATGACTGGACTAAGTATAAATAAGTCAAAAATGATCAAATTTGACAATTTTCGATAGAAAAAACATTTTTTGAAAATTTTCGATTTTTCAACATGAGAGTCATGACTATACAAATCAATGAAATTTTGATCCAAGTAAGTCAAAATGTATAGATAGAGGTCCTTTATGACTGGACATAGTATAAATAAGCCAAAAATTATCAAATTTGACATTTTTCGATAGAAAAAACATTTTTTGAAAATTTTCGATTTTTCAATAAGAGAGTCATGACTATACAAATCATTGAAATTTTGATCCAAGTAAGTCAAAATGTATACATAGATGTCCTTTATGACTGGACTAAGTATATATAAGCCAAAAATGATCAAATTTGACATTTTTCGATAGAAAAAACATTTTTTGAAAATTTCCGATTATACAACTAAAATGTCATGACTATACAAATCATTGAAATTTTGATCCAAGTAAGTCAAAATGTATACATTGAGGTCCTTAATGACTGGACTAAGTATAAATAAGTCAAAAATGATCAAATTTGACATTTTTCGATAGAAAAAACATTTTTTGAAAATTTCCGATTTTACAACAAAAATGTCATGACTATACAAATCAATGAAATTTTGATCCAAGTAAGTCAAAACGTATACATAGAGGTCCTTTATGACTGGACTAAGTATAAATAAGACAAAAATGATCAAATTTGACATTTTTCGATAGAAAAAACATTTTTTTGAAAAGTTTCGATTTTTCAACATGAGAGTCATGACTATACAAATCATTGAAATTTTGATCCAAGTAAATCAAAATGTATACATAGAGGTCCTTTATGACTTGACATAGTATAAATAAGCCAAAAATTATCTAATTTGACATTTTTCGATAGAAAAAACATTTTTTGAAAATTTCCGATTTTACAACTAGAATGTCATGACTATACAAATCATTGAAATTTTGATCCAAGTAAGTCAAAATGTATACATTGAGGTCCTTTATGACTGGACTAAGTATAAATAAGCCAAAAATGATCAAATTTGACATTTTTCGATAGAAAAAACATTTTTTGAAAATCTTCGATTTTTCAACATGAGAGTCATGACTATACAAATAATTGAAATTTTGATCCAAGTAAATCAAAATGTATACATAGAGGTCCTTTATGACTGGACATAGTATAAATAAGCCAAAAAATTATCTAATTTGACATTTTTCGATAGAAAAAACATTTTTTGAAAATTTTCGATTTTTCAATAAGAGAGTCATGACTATACAAATCATTGAAATTTTGATCCAAGTAAGTCAAAACGTATACATAGAGGTCCTTTATGACTGGACTAAGTATAAATAAGACAAAAATGATCAAATTTGACATTTTTCGATAGAAAAAACATTTTTTGAAAATTTTCGATTTTTCAATAAGAGAGTCATGACTATACAAATCATTGAAATTTTGATCCAAGTAAGTCAAAATGTATACATAGATGTCCTTTATGACTGGACTAAGTATATATAAGCCAAAAATGATCAAATTTGACATTTTTCGATAGAAAAAACATTTTTTGAAAATTTCCGATTTTACAACTAAAATGTCATGACTATACAAATCATTAAAATTTTGATCCAAGTAAGTCAAAACGTATACAAAGAGGTCCTTTATGACTGGACTAAGTATAAATAAGCCAAAAATGATCAAATTTGACATTTTTCGATAGAAAAAACATTTTTTGAAAATTTTCGATTTTTCAACATGAGAGTCATGACTATACAAATCATTGAAATTTTGATCCAAGTAAATCAAAAAGTATACATAGAGGTCCTTTTTGACTGGACATAGTATAATTATGCCAAAAATTATCAAATTTGACATTTTTCGATAGAAAAAACATTTTTTGAAAATTTTCGATTTTTCAATAAGAGAGTCATGACTATACAAATCATTGAAATTTTGATCCAAGTAAGTCAAAATGTATACATAGATGTCCTTTATGACTGGACTAAGTATATATAAGCCAAAAATGATCAAATTTGACATTTTTCGATAGAAAAAACATTTTTTGAAAATTTCCGATTTTACAACTAAAATGTCATGACTATACAAATCATTGAAATTTTGATCCAAGTAAGTCAAAATGTATACATTGAGGTCCTTAATGACTGGACTAAGTATAAATAAGTCAAAAATGATCAAATTTGACAATTTTCGATAGAAAAAACATTTTTTGAAAATTTTCGATTTTTCAACATGAGAGTCATGACTATACAAATCAATGAAATTTTGATCCAAGTAAGTCAAAATGTATAGATAGAGGTCCTTTATGACTGGACTAAGTAGAAATAAGCCAAAAATGATCAAATTTGACATTTTTCGATCGAAAAAAAATTTTTAGAAAATTTTCGATTTTTCAACATGAGAGTCATGACTATACAAATCATTGAAATTTTGATACAAGTAAGTCAAAACGTATATATAGAGGTAATTTTTGACTGGACTAAATATAAATAAGCCAAAAATGATCAAATTTGACATTTTTCGATAGAAAAAACATTTTTTGAAAATTTCCGATTTTACAACAAAAATGTCATGACTATACAAATCATTGAAATTTTGATCCAAGTAAGTCAAAACGTATACATAGAGGTCCTTTATGACTGGACTAAGTATAAATAAGACGAAAATGATCAAATTTGACATTTTTCGATAGAAAAAACATTTTTTGAAAATTTTCGATTTTTCAACATGAGAGTCATGACTACACAAATCATTGAAATTTTGATCCAGGTAAATCAAAATGTATACATAGAGGTCCTTTATGACTGGACATAGTATAAATAAGCCAAAAATTATCTAATTTGACATTTTTCGATAGAAAAAACATTTTTTGAAAATTTTCGATTTTTCAACAAGAGAGTCAAGACTATACAAATCATTGAACTTTTGATCCAAGTAAGTCAAAATGTATACATAGATGTCCTTAATGACTGGACTAAGTATAAATAAGCCAAAAATGATCAAATTTGACATTTTTCGATAGAAAAAACATTTTTTGAAAATTTCCGATTTTACAACTAGAATGTCATGACTATACAAATCATTGAAATTTTGATCCAAGTTAGTCAAAATGTATACATAGAGGTCCTTTATGACTGGACTAAGTATACATAAGCCAAAAGTGATCAAATTTGACATTTTTCGATAGAAAAAACATTTTTTGAAAATTTTCGATTTTTCAACATGAGAGTCATGACTATACAAATCATTGAAATTTTGATCCAGGTAAATCAAAATGTATACATAGAGGTCCTTTATGACTGGACATAGTATAAATAAGCCAAAAATTATCTAATTTGACATTTTTCGATAGAAAAAACATTTTTTGAAAATCTTCGATTTTTCAACATGAGAGTCATGACTATACAAATCATTGAAATTTTGATCCAAGTAAGTCAAAATGTATACATAGAGGTCCTTTATGACTGGACAAAGTAGAAATAAGCCAAAAATGATCAAATATGACATTTTTCGATAGAAAAAACATTTTTTGAAAATTTCCGATTTTACAACTAGAATGTCATGACTATACAAATAATTGAAATTTTGATCCAAGTAAGTCAAAATGTATACATAGAGGTCCTTTATGACTGGACTAAGTATAAATAAGCCAAAAATGATCAAATTTGACATTTTTCGATAGAAAAAACATTTTTAGAAAATTTTCGATTTTTCAGCATGAGAGTCATGACTATACAAATCATTGAAATTTTGATACAAGTAAGTCAAAACGTATATATAGAGGTCCTTTATGACTGGACTAAGTATATATAAGCCAAAAATGATCAAATTTGACATTTTTCGATAGAAAAAACATTTTTTGAAAATTTCCGATTTTACAACTAAAATGTCATGACTATACAATTCATTGAAATTTTGATCCAAGAAAGGCAAAATGTATACATAGAGGTCCTTTATGACTGGACCAAGTATAAATAAGCCAAAAATGATCAAATTTGACATTTGTCGGTAGAAAAAACATTTTTTGAAAATTTTCGATTTTTCAACATGAGAGTCATGACTATACAAATCATTGAAATTTTGATCAAAGTAAGTCGAAATGTATACATAGAGGTCCTTTATGACTGGACTAAGTATGAATAAGCCAAAAATGATCAAATTTGACATTTTTCGATAGAAAAACATTTTTTGAAAATTTTCGATTTTTCAACATGAGAGTCATGACTATACAAATCATTGAAATTTTGATCAAAGTAAGTCAAAATGTATAAATAGAGGTTTTTTATGACTGGACTAAGTAGAAATAAGCCAAAAATGATCAAATTTGACATTTTTCGATAGAAAAAACATTTTTTGAAAATTTCCGATTTTACAACTAGAATGTCATGACTATACAAATCATTGAAATTTTGATCCAAGTAAGTCAAAATGTATACATAGAGGTCCTTTATGACTGGACCAAGTATAAATGAGCCAAAAATGATCAAATTTGACATTTTTCGATATAAAAAACATTTTTTGAAAATTTTCGATTTTTCAACTAGATTGTCATGACTATACAAATCATTGAAATTTTGATCCAAGTAAGTCAAAATGTATACAGAGAGGTCCTTTATGACTGGGCTAAGTATAAATAAGCCAAAAATGATTAAATTTGACATTTTTCGATAGAAAAAACATTTTTTGAAAACTTTCGATTTTTCAACATGAGAGTCATGACTATACAAATCATTGAAATTTTGATTCAAGTAAGTCAAAATGTATACAAAGAGGTCCTTTATGACTGGACTAAGTATAAATAAGCCAAAAATGATCAAATTTGACATTTTTCGATAGAAAAAACATTTTTTGAAAATTTCCGATTTTACAACTAGAATGTCATGACTATACAAATCATTGAAATTTTGATCCAAGTAAGTCAAAATGTAAACATAGAGGTCCTGTATGACTCGACTAAGTAAAAATAAGCCAAAAATGATCAAATTTGACATTTTTCGATATAAAAAACATTTTTTGAAAATTTTCGATTTTTCAACTAGAATGTCTTGACTATACAAATCATTGAAATTTTGATCCAAGTAAGTCAAAATGTATACAGAGAGGTCCTTTATGACTAGACTAAGTTTAAATAAGCCAAAAATGATCAAATTTGACATTTTTCGATAGAAGAAACATTTTTTGAAAATTTCCGATTTTACAACTAGAATGTCATGACTATACAAATCATTGAAATTTTGATCCAAGTAAGTCAAAATGTATACATATTGTCCCTTATGACTGGACTAAGTATAAATAAGCCAAAAATGATCAAATTTGACATTTTTCGATAGAAAAACATTTTTTGAAAATTTTCGATTTTTCAACATGAGAGTCATGACTATACAAATCATTGAAATTTTGATCCAAGTAAGTCAAAATGTATAAATAGAGGTTTTTTATGACTGGACTAAGTAGAAATGAGCCAAAAATGATCAAATTTGACATTTTTCGATAGAAAAAACATTTTCTGAAAATTTCCGATTTTACAACTAAAATGTCATGACAATACAAAGCATTGAAATTTTTATCCAAGTAAGTCAAAATGTATACATAGAGGTCCATAATGACTGGACTAAGTAGAAATAAGCCAAAAATGATCAAATTTGACATTTTTCGATAGAAAAAACATTTTTTGAAAATTTTCGATTTTTCAACATGAGAGTCATGACTATACAAATCATTGAAATTTTGATCCAAGTAAGTCAAAATGTATACAAAGAGGTCCTTTATGACTGGACTAAGTATAAATAAGCCAAAAATGATCAAATTTGACATTTTTAGATAGAAAAAACATTTTTTGAAAATTTCCGATATTACAACTAGAATGTCATGACTATAAAAATCATTGAAATTTTGATCCAAATAAATCAAAATGTATACATAGGGTCCCTTATGACTGGACTAAGTATAAATAAGCCAAAAATGATCAAATTTGACATTTTTCGATAGATAAAACATTTTTTGAAAATTTCCGATTTTACAACTAAAATGTCATGACTATACAAATCATTGAAATTTTGATCCAAGTAAGTCAAAATGTATAAATAGAGGTCTTTTATGACTGGACTAAGTATAAATAAGCCAAAAATGATCAAATTTGACATTTTTCGATAGAAAAAACATTTTCTGAAAATTTCCGATTTTACAACTAAAATGTCATGACAATACAAAGCATTGAAATTTTTATCCAAGTAAGTCAAAATGTATACATAGAGGTCCATAATGACTGGACTAAGTAGAAATAAGCCAAAAATGATCAAATTTGACATTTTTCGATAGAAAAAACATATTTTGAAAATTTTCGATTTTTCAACATGAGAGTCATGACTATACAAATCATTGAAATTTTGATCCAAGTAAGTCAAAATGTATACAAAGAGGTCCTTTATGACTGGACTAAGTATAAATAAGCCAAAAATGATCAAATTTGACATTTTTAGATAGAAAAAACATTTTTTGAAAATTTCCGATATTACAACTAGAATGTCATGACTATAAAAATCATTGAAATTTTGATCCAAATAAATCAAAATGTATACATAGGGTCCCTTATGACTGGACTAAGTATAAATAAGCCAAAAATGATCAAATTTGACATTTTTCGATAGATAAAACATATTTGAAAATTTCCGATTTTACAACTAAAATGTCATGACTATACAAATCATTGAAATTTTGATCCAAGTTAGTCAAAATGTATACATAGAGGTCCTTAATGACTAGACTAAGTATAAATAAGCCAAAAGTGATCAAATTTGACATTTTTCGATAGAAAAAACATTTTTTGAAAATTTTCGATTTTTCAACATGAGAGTCATGACTATACAAATCATTGAAATTTTGATCCAAGGAAGTCAAAATGTGTACATAGAGGTCCTTTATGACTGGACTAAGTAGAAATAAGCCAAAAATGATCAAATTTGACATTTGTCGATAGAAAAAACATTTTTTGAAAATTTTCGATTTTTCAACATGCGAGTCATGACTATACAAATCATTGAAATTTTGATCAAAGTAAGTCAAAATGTATACATAGAGGTCCTTTATGACTGGACTAAGTATGAATAAGCCAAAAATGATCAAATTTGACATTTTTCGATAGAAAAAACATTTTTTGAAAATTTTCGATTTTTCAACATGAGAGTTATGACTATACAAATCATTGAAATTTTGATCCAAGTAAGTCAAAACGTATACATAGAGGTCCTTTATGACTGGACTAAGTATAAATGAGCCAAAAATGATCAAATTTGACATTTTTCGATAGAAAAACATTTTTTGAAAATTTTCGATTTTCAACATGAGAGTCATGACTATACAAATCATTGAAATTTTGATCCAAGTAAGTCAAAATGTATAAATAGAGGTTTTTTATGACTGGACTAAGTAGAAATAAGCCAAAAATGATCAAATTTGACATTTTTCGATAGAAAAAACATTTTTTGAAAATTTTCGATTTTTCAACATGAGAGTCATGACATACAAATCATTAAAATTTTGATCCAAGTAAGTCAAAACGTATACATAGAGGTCCTTTATGACTGGACTAAGTATAAATGAGCCAAAAATGATCAAATTTGACATTTTTCGATAGAAAAAACATTTTTTGAAAATTTCCGATTTTACAACTAAAATGTCATGACTATACAAATCATTGAAATTTTGATCCAAGTAAGTCAAAATGTATACATAGAGGTCCTTAATGACTGGACTAAGTATAAATAAGCCAAAAATGATCAAATTTGACATTTTTCGATAGAAAAACATTTTTTGAAAATTTTCGATTTTTCAACATGAGAGTCATGACTATACAAATCATTGAAATTTTTATCCAAGTAAGTCAAAATGTATAAATAGAGGTTTTTTATGACTGGACTAAGTAGAAATAAGCCAAAAATGATCAAATTTGACATTTTTCGATAGAAAAAACATTTTTTGAAAATTTTCGATTTTTCAACATGAGAGTCAAGACATACAAATCATTAAAATTTTGATCCAAGTAAGTCAAAATGTATACATAGAGGTCCTTAATGACTGGACTAAGTATAAATAAGCCAAAAATGATCAAATTTGACATTTTTCGATTGAAAAAACATTTTTTGAAAATTTTCGATGTTTCAACATGAGAGTCATGACTATACAAATCAATGAAATTTTGATCCAAGTAAGTCACATTGTATAGATAGAGGTCCTTTATGACTGGACTAAGTAGAAATAAGCCAAAAATGATAAAATTTGACAGTTTTCGATCGAAAAAACATTTTTTGAAAATTTTCGATTTTTCAACATGAGAGTCATGCCCATACAAATCATTGAAATTTTGATCCAAGTAAATCAAAATGTATACATAGAGGTCCTTTATGACTGGACATAGTATAAATAAGCAAAAAATTATCAAATTTGACATTTTTCGATAGAAAAAACATTTTTTGAAAATTTTCGATTTTTCAACATGAGAGTCATGACTATACAAATCATTGAAATTTTGATCCAAGTAAGTCAAAATGTATACATAGAGGTCCTTTATGACTGGACTAAGTATAAATAAGCCAAAAATGATCAAATTTGACATTTTTCGATAGAAAAAACATTTTTTGAAAATTTCCGATTTTACAACTAAAATGTCATGACTATACAAATCATTGAAATTTTGATCCAAGTAAGTCAAAACGTATACATAGAGGTCCTTTATGACTGGACTAAGTATAAATAAGCCAAAAATGATCAAATTTGACATTTTTCGTTATAAAAAACATTTTTTGAAAAGTTTCGATTTTTCAACTAGAATGTCATGACTATACAAATCATTGAAATTTTGATCCAAGTAACTCAAAATGTATACATAGAGGTCCTTTATGACTGGGCTAAGATAAATAAGCCAAAAATGATCAAATTTGACATTTTTCGATAGAAAAAACATTTTTTGAAAATTTTCGATTTTACAACTAGAATGTCATGACTATACAAATCATTGAAATTCTGATCCAAGTAAGTCAAAATGTATACAAAGAGGTCCTTTATGACTTGCCTAAGTAGAAATAAGCCAAAAATGATCAAATTTGACATTTTTCGGTAGAAAAAACATTTTTTGAAAATTTTCGATTTTTCAACATGAGAGTCATGACTATACAAATCATTGAAATTTTGATCCAAGTAAGTCAAAATGTATATAAAGAGGTCCTTTATGACTGGACTAAGTAAAAATAAGCCAAAAATGATCAAATTTGACATTTTTCGATAGAAAAAACATTTTTTGAAAATTTTCGATTTTTCAACATGAGAGTCATGACTTTACAAATCATTGAAATTTTGATCCAAGTAAGTCATAATGTATACATAGAGGTACTTTATGACTGGACTAAGTATAAATAAGCCAAAAATGATCAAATTTGACATTTTTCGATAGAAAAAACATTTTTTGAAAATTTTCGATTTTTCAACATGAGAGTCATGACTTTACAAATCATTGAAATTTTGATCCAACTAAGTCAAAATGTGTACATAGAGGTCCTTTATGACTGGACTAAGTATAAATAAGCCAAAAATGATCAAATTTGACATTTTTCGATAGAAAAAACATTTTTTGAAAATTTTCGATTTTACAACTAGAATGACATAACTATACAAATCATTGAAATTTTGATCCAAGTAAGTCAAAATGTATACAAAGAGGTCCTTTATGACTGGACTAAGTATAAATAAGACCAAAATGATCAAATTTGACATTTTTCGATAGAAAAAACATTTTTTGAAAATTTTCGATTTTTCAACATGAGAGTCATGACTATACAAATCATTGAAATTTTGATCCAAGTAAGTCAAAATGTATACAAAGAGGTCCTTTATGACTGGACTAAGTATAAATAAGCCAAAAATGATCAAATTTGACATTTTTCGATATAAAAAACATTTTTTGAAAAATTTCGATTTTTCAACTAGAATGTCATGACTATACAAATCATTAAATTTTGATCCAAGTAACTCAAAATGTATACATAGAGGTCCTTTATGACTGGGCTAAGATAAATAAGCCAAAAATGATCAAATTTGACATTTTTCGATAGAAAAAACATTTTTTGAAAATTTTCGATTTTACTTCTAGAATGTCATGACTATACAAATCATTGAAATTCTGATCCAAGTAAGTCAAAATGTATACAAAGAGGTCCTTTATGACTTGCCTAAGTAGAAATAAGCCAAAAATGATCAAATTTGACATTTTTCGGTAGAAAAAACATTTTTTGAAAATTTTCGATTTTTCAACATGAGAGTCATGACTATACAAATCATTGAAATTTTGATCCAAGTAAGTCAAAATGTATATAAAGAGGTCCTTTATGACTGGACTAAGTATAAATAAGCCAAAAATGATCAAATTTGACATTTTTCGATAGAAAAAACATTTTTTGAAAATTTTCGATTTTTCAACATGAGAGTCATGACTTTACAAATCATTGAAATTTTGATCCAAGTAAGTCATAATGTACACATAGAGGTACTTTATGACTGGACTAAGTATAAATAAGCCAAAAAAGATCAAATTTGACATTTTTCGATAGAAAAAACATTTTTTGAAAATTTTCGATTTTTCAACATGAGAGTCATGACTATACAAATCATTAAAATATTGATCCAAGTAAGTCAAAACGTATACATAGAGGTCCTTAATGACTGGACTAAGTATAAATAAGCCAAAAATGATCAAATTTGACATTTTTCGATAGGAAAACATTTTTTGAAAATTTTCGATTTTTCAACGTAAGAGTCATGACTTTACAAATCATTGAAATTTAGATCCAAGTAAGTCAAAATGTATACATAGAGGTCCTTTATGACTGGACATAGTATAAATAAGCCAAAAATGATCAAATTTGACATTTTTCGATAGAAAAAACATTTTTTGAAAATTTCCGATTTTACAACTAAAATGTCATGACTATACAAATCATTGAAATTTTGATCCAAGTAAGTCAAAACGTATACATAGAGGTCCTTTATGACTGGACATAGTATAAATAAGACAAAAATTATCAAATTTGACATTTTTCGATAGAAAAACCATTTTTTGAAATTTTCGATTTTTCAACAAGAGAGTCATGACTATACAAATCATTGAAATTTTGATCCAAGTAAGTCAAAATGTATACATAGTGTCCTTAATGACTGGACTAAGTATATATAAGCCAAAAATTATCAAATTTGACATTTTTCGATAGAAAAAAAATTTTTTGAAAATTTCTGATTTTACAACTAGAATGTCATGACTATACAAATGATTGAAATTTTGATCCAAGTAAGTCAAAATGTGTACATAGAGGTCCTTTATGACTGGACTAAGTATAAATAAGCCAAAAATGATCAAATTTGACATTTTTCGAAATAAAAAACATTTTTTGAAAAATTCCGATTTTTCAACTTGAATGTCATGACTATACAAATCATTGAAATTCTGATCCAAGTAACTCAAAATGTATACATAGAGGTCCTTTATGACTGGGCTAAGATAAATAAGCCAAAAATGATCAAATTTGACATTTTTCGATAGAAAAAACATTTTTTGAAAATTTTCGATTTTACAACTAGAATGTCATGACTATACAAATCATTGAAATTTTGATCCAAGTAAGTCAAAATGTATACAAAGAGGTCCTTTATGACTGGACTAAGTATAAATAAGACAAAAATGATCAAATTTGACATTTTTCGATAGAAAAAACATTTTTTGAAAATTTTCGATTTTTCAACATGAGAGTCATGACTATACAAATCATTGAAATTTTGATC
The DNA here is from genome assembly GCF_905475395.1 of Chrysoperla carnea. Classification (NCBI taxonomy): domain Eukaryota; kingdom Metazoa; phylum Arthropoda; class Insecta; order Neuroptera; family Chrysopidae; genus Chrysoperla; species Chrysoperla carnea. The sequence goes on along the minus strand of NW_025408244.1, from coordinate 84,312 downwards.
CAAGTAAGTCAAAATGTATACAAAGAGGTCCTTTATGACTGGACTAAGTATAAATAAGCCAAAAATGATCAAATTTGACATTTTTCGATAGAAAAAACATTTTTTGAAAATTTCCGATTTTACAACTAGAATGTCATGACTATACAAATCATTGAAATTTTGATCCAAGTAAGTCAAAATGTATACATATTGTCCCTTATGACTGGACTATGTATAAATAAGCCAAAAATGATCAAATTTGACATTTTTCGATAGAAAAAACATTTTTTGAAATTTTCCGATTTTACAACTAAAATGTCATGAAAATACAAAGCATTGAAATTTTTATCCAAGTCAGTCAAAATGTATACAAAGAGGTCCTTTTTGACTTGCCTAAGTAGAAATAAGCCAAAAATGATCAAATTTGACATTTTTCGATAGAAAAAACATTTTTGAAAATTTCCGATTTTACAACTAGAATGTCATGACTATACAACTCATTGAAATTTTGATCCAAGTAAGTCAAAATGTATACATATTGTACCTTATGACTGGACTAAGTAAAAATAAGCCAAAAATGATCAAATTTGACATTTTTCGATAGAAAAAACATTTTTTGAAAATTTTCGATTTTTCAACATGAGAGTTATGACTATACAAATCATTGAAATTTTGATCCAAGTAAGTCAAAATGTATGCATAGAGGTCCTTTATGAGTGGACTAAGTAGAAATAAGCCAAATATGATCAAATTTGACATTTTTCGATAGAAAAAACATTTTTTGAAAATTTTCGATTTTTTAACATGAGAGTCATGACTATACAAATCATTGAAATTTTGATCCAAGTAAGTCAAAATGTATACAGAGAGGTACTTTATGACTGGACTAAGTATAAATAAGCCAAAAATGATCAAATTTGACATTTTTCGATAGAAAAAACATTTTTTGAAAATTTTCGATTTTTCAACTAGAATGTCATGACTATACAAATCATTAAATTTTGATCCAAGTAACTCAAAATGTATACATAGAGGTCCTTTATGACTGGGCTAAGATAAATAAGCCAAAAATGATCAAATTTGACATTTTTCGATAGAAAAAACATTTTTTGAAAATTTTCGATTTTACAACTAGAATGTCATGACTATACAAATCATTGAAATTCTGATCCAAGTAAGTCAAAATGTATACAAAGAGGTCCTTTATGACTTGCCTAAGTAGAAATAAGCCAAAAATGATCAAATTTGACATTTTTCGGTAGAAAAAACATTTTTTGAAAATTTTCGATTTTTCAACATGAGAGTCATGACTATACAAATCATTGAAATTTTGATCCAACTAAGTCAAAATGTATATAAAGAGGTCCTTTATGACTGGACTAAGTATAAATAAGCCAAAAATGATCAAATTTGACATTTTTCGATAGAAAAAACATTTTTTGAAAATTTTCGATTTTTCAACATGAGAGTCATGACTTTACAAATCATTGAAATTTTGATCCAAGTAAGTCATAATGTATACATAGAGGTACTTTATGACTGGACTAAGTATAAATAAGCCAAAAAAGATCAAATTTGACATTTTTCGATAGAAAAAACATTTTTTGAAAATTTTCGATTTTTCAACATGAGAGTCATGACTATACAAATCATTAAAATATTGATCCAAGTAAGTCAAAACGTATACATAGAGGTCCTTAATGACTGGACTAAGTATAAATAAGCCAAAAATGATCAAATTTGACATTTTTCGATAGGAAAACATTTTTTGAAAATTTTCGATTTTTCAACGTAAGAGTCATGACTTTACAAATCATTGAAATTTAGATCCAAGTAAGTCAAAATGTATACATAGAGGTCCTTTATGACTGGACATAGTATAAATAAGCCAAAAATGATCAAATTTGACATTTTTCGATAGAAAAAACATTTTTTGAAAATTTCCGATTTTACAACTAAAATGTCATGACTATACAAATCATTGAAATTTTGATCCAAGTAAGTCAAAACGTATACATAGAGGTCCTTTATGACTGGACATAGTATAAATAAGACAAAAATTATCAAATTTGACATTTTTCGATAGAAAAACCATTTTTTGAAAATTTTCGATTTTTCAACAAGAGAGTCATGACTATACAAATCATTGAAATTTTGATCCAAGTAAGTCAAAATGTATACATAGTGTCCTTAATGACTGGACTAAGTATATATAAGCCAAAAATTATCAAATTTGACATTTTTCGATAGAAAAAAAATTTTTTGAAAATTTCTGATTTTACAACTAGAATGTCATGACTATACAAATGATTGAAATTTTGATCCAAGTAAGTCAAAATGTGTACATAGAGGTCCTTTATGACTGGACTAAGTATAAATAAGCCAAAAATGATCAAATTTGACATTTTTCGAAATAAAAAACATTTTTTGAAAAATTCCGATTTTTCAACTTGAATGTCATGACTATACAAATCATTGAAATTCTGATCCAAGTAACTCAAAATGTATACATAGAGGTCCTTTATGACTGGGCTAAGATAAATAAGCCAAAAATGATCAAATTTGACATTTTTCGATAGAAAAAACATTTTTTGAAAATTTTCGATTTTACAACTAGAATGTCATGACTATACAAATCATTGAAATTTTGATCCAAGTAAGTCAAAATGTATACAAAGAGGTCCTTTATGACTGGACTAAGTATAAATAAGACAAAAATGATCAAATTTGACATTTTTCGATAGAAAAAACATTTTTTGAAAATTTTCGATTTTTCAACATGAGAGTCATGACTATACAAATCATTGAAATTATGATCCAAGTAAGTCAAAATGTATACAAAGAGGTCCTTTATGACTGGACTAAGTATAAATAAGCCAAAAATGATCAAATTTGACATTTTTCGATAGAAAAAACATTTTTTGAAAATTTCCGATTTTACAACTAGAATGTCATGACTATACAAATCATTGAAATTTTGATCCAAGTAAGTCAAAATGTATACATATTGTCCCTTATGACTGGACTATGTATAAATAAGCCAAAAATGATCAAATTTGACATTTTTCGATAGAAAAAACATTTTTTGAAATTTTCCGATTTTACAACTAAAATGTCATGACAATACAAAGCATTGAAATTTTTATCCAAGTCAGTCAAAATGTATACATAGAGGTCCTTTTTGACTTGCCTAAGTAGAAATAAGCCAAAAATGATCAAATTTGACATTTTTCGATAGAAAAAACATTTTTGAAAATTTCCGATTTTACAACTAGAATGTCATGACTATACAACTCATTGAAATTTTGATCCAAGTAAGTCAAAATGTATACATATTGTACCTTATGACTGGACTAAGTAAAAATAAGCCAAAAATGATCAAATTTGACATTTTTCGATAGAAAAAACATTTTTTGAAAATTTTCGATTTTTCAACATGAGAGTTATGACTATACAAATCATTGAAATTTTGATCCAAGTAAGTCAAAATGTATGCATAGAGGTCCTTTATGACTGGACTAAGTAGAAATAAGCCAAATATGATCAAATTTGACATTTTTCGATAGAAAAAACATTTTTTGAAAATTTTCGATTTTTTAACATGAGAGTCATGACTATACAAATCATTGAAATTTTGATCCAAGTAAGTCAAAATGTATACAGAGAGGTACTTTATGACTGGACTAAGTATAAATAAGCCAAAAATGATCAAATTTGACATTTTTCGATAGAAAAAACATTTTTTGAAAATTTTCGATTTTTCAACTAGAATGTCATGACTATACAAATCATTAAATTTTGATCCAAGTAACTCAAAATGTATACATAGAGGTCCATGACTGGGCTAAGATAAATAAGCCAAAAATGATCAAATTTGACATTTTTCGATAGAAAAAACATTTTTTGAAAATTTTCGATTTTACAACTAGAATGTCATGACTATACAAATCATTGAAATTCTGATCCAAGTAAGTCAAAATGTATACAAAGAGGTCCTTTATGACTTGCCTAAGTAGAAATAAGCCAAAAATGATCAAATTTGACATTTTTCGGCAGAAAAAACATTTTTTGAAAATTTTCGATTTTTCAACATGAGAGTCATGACTATACAAATCATTGAAATTTTGATCCAAGTAAGTCAAAATGTATACAAAGAGGTCCTTTATGACTGGACTAAGTATAAATAAGCCAAAAATGATCAAATTTGACATTTTTCGATAGAAAAAACATTTTTTGAAAATTTTCGATTTTTCAACATGAGAGTCATGACTTTACAAATCATTGAAATTTTGATCCAAGTAAGTCATAATGTATACATAGAGGTACTTTATGACTGGACTAAGTATAAATAAGCCAAAAATGATCAAATTTGACATTTTTCGATAGAAAAAACATTTTTTGAAAATTTTCGATTTTTCAACATGAGAGTCATGACTATACAAATCATTAAAATATTGATCCAAGTAAGTCAAAACGTATACATAGAGGTCCTTAATGACTGGACTAAGTATAAATAAGCCATAAATGATCAAATTTGACATTTTTCGATAGGAAATCATTTTTTGAAAATTTTCGATTTTTCAACGTAAGAGTCATGACTTTACAAATCATTGAAATTTAGATCCAAGTAAGTCAAAATGTATACATAGAGGTCCTTTATGACTGGACATAGTATAAATAAGCCAAAAATGATCAAATTTGACATTTTTCGATAGAAAAAACATTTTTTGAAAATTTCCGATTTTACAACTAAAATGTCATGACTATACAAATCATTGAAATTTTGATCCAAGTAAGTCAAAACGTATACATAGAGGTCCTTTATGACTGGACATAGTATAAATAAGACAAAAATTATCAAATTTGACATTTTTCGATAGAAAAACCATTTTTTGAAAATTTTCGATTTTTCAACAAGAGAGTCATGACTATACAAATCATTAAAATTTTGATCCAAGTAAGTCAAAATGTATACATAGTGTCCTTAATGACTGGACTAAGTATAAATAAGCCAAAAATTATCAAATTTGACATTTTTCGATAGAAAAAAAATTTTTTGAAAATTTCTGATTTTACAACTAGAATGTCATGACTATACAAATGATTGAAATTTTGATCCAAGTAAGTCAAAATGTGTACATAGAGGTCCTTTATGACTGGACTAAGTATAAATAAGCCAAAAATGATCAAATTTGACATTTTTCGAAATAAAAAACATTTTTTGAAAAATTCCGATTTTTCAACTTGAATGTCATGACTATACAAGTCATTGAAATTCTGATCCAAGTAACTCAAAATGTATACATAGAGGTCCTTTATGACTGGGCTAAGATAAATAAGCCAAAAATGATCAAATTTGACATTTTTCGATAGAAAAAACATTTTTTGAAAATTTTCGATTTTACAACTAGAATGTCATGACTATACAAATCATTGAAATTTTGATCCAAGTAAGTCAAAATGTATACAAAGAGGTCCTTTATGACTGGACTAAGTATAAATAAGACAAAAATGATCAAATTTGACATTTTTCGATAGAAAAAACATTTTTTGAAAATTTTCGATTTTTCAACATGAGAGTCATGACTATACAAATCATTGAAATTATGATCCAAGTAAGTCAAAATGTATACAAAGAGGTCCTTTATGACTGGACTAAGTATAAATAAGCCAAAAATGATCAATTTTGACATTTTTCGATAGAAAAAACATTTTTTGAAAATTTCCGATTTTACAACTAGAATGTCATGACTATACAAATCATTGAAATTTTGATCCAAGTAAGTCAAAATGTATACATATTGTCCCTTATGACTGGACTATGTATAAATAAGCCAAAAATGATCAAATTTGACATTTTTCGATAGAAAAAACATTTTTTGAAATTTTCCGATTTTACAACTAAAATGTCATGACAATACAAAGCATTGAAATTTTTATCCAAGTCAGTCAAAATGTATACATAGAGGTCCTTTTTGACTTGCCTAAGTAGAAATAAGCCAAAAATGATCAAATTTGACATTTTTCGATAGAAAAAACATTTTTGAAAGTTTCCGATTTTACAACTAGAATGTCATGACTATACAACTCATTGAAATTTTGATCCAAGTAAGTCAAAATGTATACATATTGTACCTTATGACTGGACTAAGTAAAAATAAGCCAAAAATGATCAAATTTGACATTTTTCGATAGAAAAAACATTTTTTGAAAATTTTCGATTTTTCAACACGAGAGTTATGACTATACAAATCATTGAAATTTTGATCCAAGTAAGTCAAAATGTATGCATAGAGGTCCTTTATGACTGGACTAAGTAGAAATAAGCCAAATATGATCAAATTTGACATTTTTCGATAGAAAAAACATTTTTTGAAAATTTTCGATTTTTTAACATGAGAGTCATGACTATACAAATCATTGAAATTTTGATCCAAGTAAGTCAAAATGTATACAGAGAGGTACTTTATGACTGGACTAAGTATAAATAAGCCAAAAATGATCAAATTTGACATTTTTCGATAGAAAAAACATTTTTTGAAAATTTTCGATTTTTCAACATGAGAGTCATGACTATACAAATCATTGAAATTTTGATCCAAGTAAGTCAAAATGTATACAAAGAGCTACTTTATGACTGGACTAAGTATAAATAAGCCAAAAATGATCAAATTTGACATTTTTCAATAGAAAAAACATTTTTTGCAAATTTTCGATTTTTCAACATGAGAGTCATGACTATTCAAATCATTGAAATTTTGATCCAAGAAAGTCAAAATGTATACATAGAGGTCCTTTATGATTGGACTAAGTATAAATAAGCCAAAAATGATCAAATTTGACATTTTTCGATAGAAAAAACATTTTTTGAAAATTTTCGATTTTACAACTAGAATGTCATGACTATACAAATCATTGAAATTTTGATCCAAGTAACTCAAAATGTATACATAGAGGTCCTTTATGACTGGGCTAAGATAAATAAGCCAAAAATGATCAAATTTGACATTTTTCGATAGAAAAAACATTTTTTGAAAATTTTCGATTTTACAACTAGAATGTCATGACTATACAAATCATTGAAATTTTGATCCAAGTAAGTCAAAATGTATACAAAGAGGTCCTTTATGACTTGCCTAAGTGGAAATAAGCCAAAAATGATCAAATTTGACATTTTTCGGTAGAAAAAACATTTTTTGAAAATTTTCGATTTTTCAACATGAGAGTCATGACTATACAAATCATTGAAATTTTGATCCAAGTAAGTCAAAATGTATACAAAGAGGTCCTTTATGACTGGACTAAGTATAAATAAGCCAAAAATGATCAAATTTGACATTTTTCGATAGAAAAAACATTTTTTGAAAATTTTCGATTTTTCAACATGAGAGTCATGACTTTACAAATCATTGAAATTTTGATCCAAGTAAGTCAAAATGTATACATAGAGGTACTTTATGACTGGTCTAAGTATAAATAAGCCAAAAATGATCAAATTTGTCATTTTTCGATAGAAAAAACATTTTTTGAAAATTTTCGATTTTTCAACATGAGAGTCATGACTATACAAATCATTAAAATATTGATCCAAGTAAGTCAAAACGTATACATAGAGGTCCCTAATGATTGGACTAAGTATAAATAAGCCAAAAATGATCAAATTTGACATTTTTCGATAGGAAAACATTTTTTGAAAATTTTCGATTTTTCAACGTAAGAGTCATGACTTTACAAATCATTGAAATTTAGATCCAAGTAAGTCAAAATGTATACATAGAGGTCCTTTATGACTGGACATAGTATAAATAAGCCAAAAATGATCAAATTTGACATTTTTCGATAGAAAAAACATTTTTTGAAAATTTCCGATTTTACAACTAAAATGTCATGACTATACAAATCATTGAAATTTTGATCCAAGTAAGTCAAAACGTATACATAGAGGTCCTTTATGACTGGACATAGTATAAATAAGACAAAAATTATCAAATTTGACATTTTTCGATAGAAAAACCATTTTTTGAAAATTTTCGATTTTTCAACAAGAGAGTCATGACTATACAAATCATTGAAATTTTGATCCAAGTAAGTCAAAATGTATACATAGTGTCCTTAATGACTGGACTAAGTATAAATAAGCCAAAAATTATCAAATTTGACATTTTTCGATAGAAAAAAAATTTTTTGAAAATTTCTGATTTTACAACTAGAATGTCATGACTATACAAATGATTGAAATTTTGATCCAAGTAAGTCAAAATGTGTACATAGAGGTCCTTTATGACTGGACTAAGTATAAATAAGCCAAAAATGATCAAATTTGACATTTTTCGAAATAAAAAACATTTTTTGAAAAATTCCGATTTTTCAACTTGAATGTCATGACTATACAAATCATTGAAATTCTGATCCAAGTAACTCAAAATGTATACATAGAGGTCCTTTATGACTGGGCTAAGATAAATAAGCCAAAAATGATCAAATTTGACATTTTTCGATAGAAAAAACATTTTTTGAAAATTTTCGATTTTACAACTAGAATGTCATGACTATAGAAATCATTGAAATTTTGATCCAAGTAAGTCAAAATGTATACAAAGAGGTCCTTTATGACTGGACTAAGTATAAATAAGACAAAAATGATCAAATTTGACATTTTTCGATAGAAAAAACATTTTTTGAAAATTTTCGATTTTTCAACATGAGAGTCATGACTATACAAATCATTGAAATTATGATCCAAGTAAGTCAAAATGTATACAAAGAGGTCCTTTATGACTGGACTAAGTATAAATAAGCCAAAAATGATCAAATTTGACATTTTTCGATAGAAAAAACATTTTTTGAAAATTTCCGATTTTACAACTAGAATGTCATGACTATACAAATCATTGAAATTTTGATCCAAGTAAGTCAAAATGTATACATATTGTCCCTTATGACTGGACTATGTATAAATAAGCCAAAAATGATCAAATTTGACATTTTTCGATAGAAAAAACATTTTTTGAAATTTTCCGATTTTACAACTAAAATGTCATGACAATACAAAGCATTGAAATTTTTATCCAAGTCAGTCAAAATGTATACATAGAGGTCCTTTTTGACTTGCCTAAGTAGAAATAAGCCAAAAATGATCAAATTTGACATTTTTCGATAGAAAAAACATTTTTTGAAAATTTCCGATTTTACAACTAGAATGTCATGACTATACAACTCATTGAAATTTTGATCCAAGTAAGTCAAAATGTATACATATTGTACATTATGACTGGACTAAGTAAAAATAAGCCAAAAATGATCAAATTTGACATTTTTCGATAGAAAAAACATTTTTTGAAAATTTTCGATTATTCAACATGAGAGTTATGACTATACAAATCATTGAAATTTTGATCCAAGTAAGTCAAAATGTATGCATAGAGGTCCTTTATGACTGGACTAAGTATAAATAAGCCAAAAATGATCAAATTTGACATTTTTCGATAGAAAAAACATTTTTTGAAAATTTTCGATTTTTCAACATGAGAGTCATGACTATACAAATCATTGAAATTTTGATCCAAGTAAGTCAAAATGTATACAAAGAGGTACTTTATGACTGGACTAAGTATAAATAAGCCAAAAATGATCAAATTTGACATTTTTCAATAGAAAAAACATTTTTTGCAAATTTTCGATTTTTCAACATGAGAGTCATGACTATTCAAATCATTGAAATTTTGATCCAAGAAAGTCAAAATGTATACATAGAGGTCCTTTATGATTGGACTAAGTATAAATAAGCCAAAAATGATCAAATTTGACATTTTTCGATAGAAAAAACATTTTTTGAAAATTTTCGATTTTTCAACATGAGAGTCATGACTATACAAATCATTGAAATTTTGATCCAAGTAAGTCAAAATGTATACATAGAGGTCCTTTATCACTGGACTAAGTATAAATAAGCCAAAAGTGATCAAATTTGACATTTTTCGATAGAAAAAACATTTTTTGAAAATTTTCGATTTTACAACTAGAATGTCATGACTATACAAATCATTGAAATTTTGATCCAAGTAAATCAAAATGTATACAAAGAGGTCCTTTATGACTGGACTAAGTATAAATAAGACAAAAATGATCAAATTTGACATTTTTCGATAGAAAAAACATTTTTTGAAAATTTTCGATTTTTCAACATGAGAGTCATGACTATACAAATCATTGAAATTTTGATATAAGTAAGTTAAAATGTATACAAAGAGGTCCTTTAGGACTGGACTAAGTATAAATAAGCCAAAAATGATCAAATTTGACATTTTTCGATAGAAAAAACATTTTTTGAAAATTTTCGATTTTTCAACATGAGAGTCATGACTATACAAATCATTGAAATTTTGATCCAAGTAAGTCAAAATGTATACAAAGAGGTACTTTATGACTGGACTAAGTATAAATAAGCCAAAAATGATCAAATTTGACATTTTTCAATAGAAAAAACATTTTTTGCAAATTTTCGATTTTTCAACATGAGAGTCATGACTATTCAAATCATTGAAATTTTGATCCAAGAAAGTCAAAATGTAAACATAGAGGTCCTTTATGATTGGACTAAGTATAAATAAGCCAAAAATGATCAAATTTGACATTTTTCGATAGAAAAAACATTTTTTGAAAATTTTCGATTTTTCAACATGAGAGTCATGACTATACAAATCATTGAAATTTTGATCCAAGTAAGTCAAAATGTATACATAGAGGTCCTTTATCACTGGACTAAGTATAAATAAGCCAAAAGTGATCTAATTTGACATTTTTCGATAGAAAAAACATTTTTTGAAAATTTTCGATTTTACAACTAGAATGTCATGACTATACAAATCATTGAAATTTTGATCCAAGTAAGTCAAAATGTATACAAAGAGGTCCTTTATGACTTGCCTAAGTGGAAATAAGCCAAAAATGATCAAATTTGACATTTTCCGATAGAAAAAACATTTTTTGAAAATTTCCGATTTTACAACTAAAATGTCATGACTATACAAATCATTGAAATTTTGATCCAAGTAAGTCAAAACGTATACATAGAGGTCCTTTATGACTGGACATAGTATAAATAAGACAAAAATTATCAAATTTGACATTTTTCGATAGAAAAACCATTTTTTGAAAATTTTCGATTTTTCAACAAGAGAGTCATGACTATACAAATCATTGAAATTTTGATCCAAGTAAGTCAAAATGTATACATAGTGTCCTTAATGACTGGACTAAGTATAAATAAGTCAAAAATTATCAAATTTGACATTTTTCGATAGAAAAAAAATTTTTTGAAAATTTCTGATTTTACAACTAGAATGTCATGACTATACAAATGATTGAAATTTTGATCCAAGTAAGTCAAAATGTGTACATAGAGGTCCTTTATGACTGGACTAAGTATAAATAAGCCAAAAATGATCAAATTTGACATTTTTCGAAATAAAAAACATTTTTTGAAAAATTCCGATTTTTCAACTTGAATGTCATGACTATACAAATCATTGAAATTCTGATCCAAGTAAGTCAAAATGTATACAAAGAGGTCCTTTATGACTGGACTAAGTATAAATAAGCCAAAAATGATCAAATTTGACATTTTTCGATAGAAAAAACATTTTTTGAAAATTTCCGATTTTACAACTAGAATGTCATGACTATACAAATCATTGAAATTTTGATCCAAGTAAGTCAAAATGTATACATATTGTCCCTTATGACTGGACTATGTATAAATAAGCCAAAAATGATCAAATTTGACATTTTTCGATAGAAAAAACATTTTTTGAAATTTTCCGATTTTACAACTAAAATGTCATGACAATACAAAGCATTGAAATTTTTATCCAAGTCAGTCAAAATGTATACATAGAGGTCCTTTTTGACTTGCCTAAGTAGAAATAAGCCAAAAATGATCAAATTTGACATTTTTCGATAGAAAAAACATTTTTTGAAAATTTCCGATTTTACAACTAGAATGTCATGACTATACAACTCATTGAAATTTTGATCCAAGTAAGTCAAAATGTATACATATTGTACCGTATGACTGGACTAAGTAAAAACAAGCCAAAAATGATCAAATTTGACATTTTTCGATAGAAAAAACATTTTTTGAAAATTTCCGATTTTACAACTAGAATGTCATGACTATACAACTCATTGAAATTTTGATCCAAGTAAGTCAAAATGTATACATATTGTACATTATGACTGGACTAAGTAAAAATAAGCCAAAAATGATCAAATTTGACATTTTTCGATAGAAAAAACATTTTTTGAAAATTTTCGATTTTTCAACATGAGAGTTATGACTATACAAATCATTGAAATTTTGATCCAAGTAAGTCAAAATGTATGCATAGAGGTCCTTTATGACTGGACTAAGTATAAATAAGCCAAAAATGATCAAATTTGACATTTTTCGATAGAAAAAACATTTTTTGAAAATTTTCGATTTTTCAACATGAGAGTCATGACTATACAAATCATTGAAATTTTGATCCAAGTAAGTCAAAATGTATACAAAGAGGTACTTTATGACTGGACTAAGTATAAATAAGCCAAAAATGATCAAATTTGACATTTTTCAATAGAAAAAACATTTTTTGCAAATTTTCGATTTTTCAACATGAGAGTCATGACTATTCAAATCATTGAAATTTTGATCCAAGAAAGTCAAAATGTAAACATAGAGGTCCTTTATGATTGGACTAAGTATAAATAAGCCAAAAATGATCAAATTTGACATTTTTCGATAGAAAAAACATTTTTTGAAAATTTTCGATTTTTCAACATGAGAGTCATGACTATACAAATCATTGAAATTTTGATCCAAGTAAGTCAAAATGTATACATAGAGGTCCTTTATCACTGGACTAAGTATAAATAAGCCAAAAGTGATCTAATTTGACATTTTTCGATAGAAAAAACATTTTTTGAAAATTTTCGATTTTACAACTAGAATGTCATGACTATACAAATCATTGAAATTTTGATCCAAGTAAATCAAAATGTATACAAAGAGGTCCTTTATGACTGGACTAAGTATAAATAAGACAAAAATGATCAAATTTGACATTTTTCGATAGAAAAAACATTTTTTGAAAATTTTCGATTTTTCAACATGAGAGTCATGACTATACAAATCATTGAAATTTTGATATAAGTAAGTTAAAATGTATACAAAGAGGTCCTTTAGGACTGGACTAAGTATAAATAAGCCAAAAATGATCAAATTTGACATTTTTCGATAGAATAAACATTTTTTGAAAATTTCCGATTTTACAACTAGAATGTCATGACTATACAAATCATTGAAATTTTGATCCAAGTAAGTCAAAATGTATACATATTGTCCCTTATGACTGGACTATGTATAAATAAGCCAAAAATGATCAAATTTGACATTTTTCGATAGAAAAAACATTTTTTGAAAATTTCCGATTTTACAACTAAAATGTCATGACAATACAAAGCATTGAAATTTTTATCCAAGTCAGTCAAAATGTATACATAGAGGTCCTTTATGACTTGCCTAAGTAGAAATGGGCCAAAAATGATCAAATTTGACATTTTTCGGTAGAAAAAACATTTTTTGAAAATTTTCGATTTTTCAACATGAGAGTCATGACTATACAAATCATTGAAATTTTGATCCAAGTAAGTCAAAATGTATGCATAGAGGTCCTTTATGACTGGACTAAGTAGAAATAAGCCAAATATGATCAAATTTGACATTTTTCGATAGAAAAAACATTTTTTGAAAATTTTCGATTTTTCAACATGAGAGTCATGACTATACAAATCATTGAAATTTTGATCCAAGTAAGTCAAAATGTATACAAAGAGGTACTTTATGACTGGACTAAGTATAAATAAGCCAAAAATGATCAAATTTGACATTTTTCAATAGAAAAAACATTTTTTGCAAATTTTCGATTTTTCAACATGAGAGTCATGACTATACAAATCATTGAAATTTTGATCCAAGTAAGTCAAAATGTATGCATAGAGGTCCTTTATGATTGGACTAAGTATAAATAAGCCAAAAATGATCAAATTTGACATTTTTCGATAGAAAAAACATTTTTTGAAAATTTTCGATTTTTCAACATGAGAGTCATGACTATACAAATCATTGAAATTTTGATCCAAGTAAGTCAAAATGTATACATAGAGGTCCTTTATGACTGGACTAAGTATAAATAAGCCAAAAGTGATCAAATTTACATTTTTCGATAGAAAAAACATTTTTTGAAAATTTTCGATTTTTCAACATGAGAATCATGACTATACAAATCATTAAAATATTGATCCAAGTAAGTCAAAACGTATACATAGAGGTCCTTAATGACTGGACTAAGTATAAATAAGCCAAAAATGATCAAATTTGACATTTTTCGATAGGAAAACATCTTTTTAAAATTTGAAAATTTTCGATTTTTCAACGTAAGAGTCATGACTTTACAAATCATTGAAATTTTGATCCAAGTAAGTCAAAATGTATACATAGAGGTCCTTTATGACTGGACATAGTATAAATAAGCCAAAAATGATCAAATTTGACATTTTTCGATAGAAAAAACATTTTTTGAAAATTTCCGATTTTACAACTAAAATGTCATGACTATACAAATCATTGAAATTTTGATCCAAGTAAGTCAAAACGTATACATAGAGGTCCTTTATGACTGGACATAGTATAAATAAGCCAAAAATTATCAAATTTGACATTTTTCGATAGAAAAAACATTTTTTGAAAATTTTCGATTTTTCAACAAGAGAGTCATGACTATACAAATCATTGAAATTTTGATCCAAGCAAGTCAAAATGTATACATAGATGTCCTTAATGACTGGACTAAGTATAAATAAGCCAAAAATTATCAAATTTGACATTTTTCGATAGAAAAAAAATTTTTTGAAAATATCTGATTTTACAACTAGAATGTCATGACTATACAAATCATTGAAATTTTGATCCAAGTAAGTCAAAATGTGTACATAGAGGTCCTTTCTGACTGGACTAAGTATAAATAAGCCAAAAATGATCAAATTTGACATTTTTCGATATAAAAAACATTTTTTGAAAAATTTCGATTTTTCAACTAGAATGTCATGACTATACAAATCATTGAAATTTTGATCCAAGTAACTCAAAATGTATACATAGAGGTCCTTTATGACTGGGCTAAGATAAATAAGCCAAAAATGATCAAATTTGACATTTTTCGATAGAAAAAACATTTTTTGAAAATTTTCGATTTTACAACTAGAATGTCATGACTATACAAATCATTGAAATTTTGATCCAAGTAAGTCAAAATGTATACATAGAGGTCCTTTATGACTGGACTAAGTATAAATAAGACAAAAATGATCAAATTTGACATTTTTCGATAGAAAAAACATTTTTTGAAAATTTTCGATTTTTCAACATGAGAGTCATGACTATACAAATCATTGAAATTTTGATCCAAGTAACTCAAAATGTATACATAGAGGTCCTTTATGACTGGGCTAAGATAAATAAGCCAAAAATGATCAAATTTGACATTTTTCGATAGAAAAAACATTTTTTGAAAATTTTCGATTTTACAACTAGAATGTCATGACTATACAAATCATTGAAATTTTGATCCAAGTAAGTCAAAATGTATACATAGAGGTCCTTTATGACTGGACTAAGTAGAAATAAGCCAAAAATGATCAAATTTGACATTTTTCGATAGAAAAAACATTTTTTGAAAATTTTCGATTTTTCAACATGAGAGTCATGACTATACAAATCATTGAAATTTTGATCTAAGTAAGTCAAAATGTATACAAAGAGGTCCTCTATGACTGGACTAAGTATAAATAAGCCAAAAATGATCAAATTTGACATTTTTCGATAGAAAAAACATTTTTTGAAAATTTCCGATTTTACAACTAGAATGTCATGACTATACATGAACCGTTCAAATTCGGTTCACAGTATTTTGATTGTAGGTTTGGTTGATAGTAATTAAAAATCTTTTAAATTAGAGTAATAAGCGCGATCAAAAAAAAACATTATACGGATTAAAACAGAGGAAGTAATAATCATTAAAAAACACGAACACGAAGAGAAATAGTTACAAAAGAAAAAAAAAATACAAAAAAAAAAAAAGAAATAAATAAATAAAAAAAAAAAAAAAACCTATCTAAATCTAAACACACACACAAATAAAAAAAAAATAAAATAAAAAAAAAACTAACAAAATTAGGCAATTAAAAAAGTTGAATTAAAATCACGCTAGCGTGTGAACGGACGTCAATACACGCTAACGTGTGAATAGCCACCACGCGCAACAATAATTAAAAGGTAACAAATAAAAACAACGTAGTTCCGCGTAGAGATACACAACAGAGCCTAAAAGCTGAGACAATTTAAAGAGGAGGCTCTCTTGAAAAAAATCACCGTTGAATGGTACACATCAAGGATCAGTTATAAAATTTATTAAAAATTAATAATTTTACACGTCCGTGCCCGCAACGCGAGCACGTTTTGAATATTACATCGGACAATTGATGGATTGGGTCTTTTAATCTGGAATAAAGATAATTGGTTTAACTTCAAGAAGTGGACTTACTTGAACGATCAAATTAATTATACCTGGACATTTCATCAACGGCTGGTGTTGTTTGTTTGGTTGTGTATCGCTCGGTCATCCTGTGGTGGTTTTTCCTAGAATTTTAAGGTACGTTTATTATTTCCTTCTGTCGTACTTCGTATGCGCGAGTAGTTGGAGATTTACCTACAAAAATTTTTAAAAGTTTAAATACGTAGTTTTAAAGAAAAAAAAAATACGCAACTGAATCTTTCCGACTGATTTTAATTACATATATAAAATTTGTGTGGAACGTGATCAATACCGCGTTTTGGAAGTGTAGCGGACCACGAGTTAGACTGCCATTTAAGGGCGTCTCGAATTCTCGCTCGGCGCTACACTTCGCGGAATTTAAGCTTCACGGTATTCTGCCCGGTGAAATATTAGAATAAATTGAGTAACGGGTCGGAGACAGAAGGTGGTGAATTGGATCACTCCACCAAAGAATTTAACTACAAGATCGGAACGGTTCAGTTTCAATATAGTTTAACATATTTTATAAAAAAAAAAGAAAAAACACTGAGTTAATTTAACAAACAAAAACCTTACCTTAAAGAGGTTATGTCATATTGTGCATTTGTCTTGGAGAATATTAGTTTTATATTATTTTCTTTGTAATTCTTTTAATCATTTTATCTTGCAAGATATATTGTAAATTCTAAAAACAAAAAAAAGAATCTTTATATTTTAAATTCAATAAATTAACTTAAGTGCAGAAAAAAATTACTTACATGTGTTTTCTGTTGTCGTCAAATATTTTGACATTTTATTGATAGCCCATAGAGTTGTAGTAAAATCACAGACTACTACTCTATCCTAGACCGTTCCTTTGTCCACTTTAATTTTTTTTCAGATTCGATCACACTTACTAAGATCGCGGATAAAAAACGCTTCCACTTGTCATCGATGCCACAGTTGGCAATTTAATAGAGGATTTTGACTTAAAGTTTTCTAATAAATGCCAAAGTTGGTAGCATATAGCGTAGGGTAGTTGATCGAGTCTGGATTAGAAAAAAAAAAAAAAAAAAAAAAAAAAGGATTATTGGCTCATAAGTTAAAATAAATTTTGCAAAAAAAAAAATACATACTACTAATTTTTTTTTCCATTGTTCGTACGAGCGCAACGTCTAGGTGAACTGCCAGAGGATGCCGACTACACGGTCCAACAAGCACACGACATCATCAGCAGATGCTCCAATGGTGGTTACAACAATCGCCGTCAACACAACAACGACAACAAGTAACACTGCTGGATTGGGTACCATTGTTGACGCAACTTCACCAAGTTACGCTACTCCGCCAGATATTCCAGGTGCTCATGGTATTACGACAATAGCACCATCAGTGTCGAAAGCCAATCCCACCCTACCCACGACAGTTTTGGCTGGAAATGTACCACAATCAACTATTGGTACGAGTCCTGGAAACGTACCGATATTGAATCCGGCGCCTGGTATGGTTCCACCTGCGTCGTCTGCACAACTGCATCAGTATTTTGGTTATGGGTTGGGGAGTGTTCCACAGTATGGACAAGCTCTTCCAACGTATCCAAATAATGTGAATCATGCGCCAACTACGCAATTGAATACAACTCCATCACATCATCCTGTTCTTGCGCCACCAGCACCTGCAGGTCCGCCTGGTCAACCTGCGACAACAACAGCAGTAGGAGAGGAGGACGCCACACCATCAAGAGTCATCCAGTTTATGCGTTCCCAAACACGACTCAACGCATCACACGAGCATGATATTCACGAGGTAAATCTCCAATTAAAATATTTATGTGAATCCATAAGTAAGATAGCATGTAGCCAACCCTGCAATCAAAATGCGAATAAGTCGTTAATAAATTTATCACATAGTAATTTAGGAGATAATAATATGTATAAAATTAAGTATCAGGTAAACATAGATACGTACTTCAAAGACTTCCCTCGGTGTGACGGCTCCAGCAAACCGAACATAATAAAATTCCTGGAGGAAATCCAAAAGCTCGCAGAACTACACGTCCTGGAGGAGAAACCTCTTCTAACACATCTCCTCCAGTTTTGTGACGGAAATTTTCAAAGATGGTGGGCTACAAATATCCAATCTTATCCCACCTGGGACTCCCTTCGCTTCAGGATATTAGATGTATTTTTTGCGCCGGCCGAAAGGTCCCTGCTCATATCAGAACACTTGTATAGATGGCAACGTCCAGAGGAATTATTCACGGCGTTCATTGATGATATTAAACTCAAATCTAAAATCATTGGAGCCAACCTTAGTGAGCAGGAGATCATTACAATTCTTTGGGCTCGCATGAATAGGGCGACATATGATATCTGCAAATTTAGGATGGTACCGGATTCATTTGAAATACTTGACCTAGTAGCTCAAGAGGTGCGTCAAATAACGGATAGACAAGTAATGTACGCACAAATGGAGCAGAACTCCAGTAGGTCTAAACCTACAAAAAACTAGTTGAAATCTCCAATTACAATACAATCAACCAAACCCCGTCTCGTCCCCCCCATCGTTGTCTAATGGGACGTCGCAAATTATTATCAATTCGTTCACAACATACTAGCCTACCTACAATACCCGTAACCATAGGACCTTGTACGTACGATTGCCTTCTGGATTCAGGGGCCACTCATAGTTTTTGTGATAAAAAATTGGCAACAGCTACAGTAAAGCTTGGTTTAGGCAAGATCTCCACCACAACGCTCCAAACTATATTAGCGGATGGTACTGTCACTAATGTCCATCAGTTGCTGACATGTTCTATCAGAATTGGCGGATTTACTTGGAAGACAGCGTTTCATATAATACCAAGCCTAACTTTCAGTTTAATCATGGGTGTTGATCTTTTAAAACACATGAAGGCTATTTTAAATTTCGAAAAATGCTTAGTGACCTTCATGTTCAACCCAAAAATACCCATCCCCATGTGTCCAGGGACAGTCTGTACAATAAATAACATCGTCACATCACCTACGTTGCCGAAAACTCAATCTTCCCGTCTCGAAACGTTATTGAATCGCGTTAGTGACACAATCACCAACAAAATCGGTTGTGCTCGTGATTATTGGTACACCATACGTTTAAAGGACAGTATACCGGTACGGAGCCCACCCTATCCACTTTCACCCCCTAAAGCGCTTGAAATGGAACAGCACATCAACGGCCTCCTGGAGCAAGGCATTATCGAACCTTGCCGGAGTGAATACTCGGCTCCAGCCTTTTTAATAAAGAAAAAAGATGGTTCAAACAGGCTGTGTATCGATTATAGGCGCCTGAATGCGAAAGTTATCTTCGACGGCTTTCCCTCCCCTAATATGGAGAATGTTTTTCAGAGCTTGAGTGGCTCACGCTGCTATTCAGTGATCGATTTAACTAGCGCTTACTATCAAATAATGCTGTCCCCTGGGTGCCGAAAATACACAGCGTTCTCTACACCAACAGGCCAATACTTGTTCCGGACTACTCCTTTCGGATTAAGTGTCAGCCCAATGGCTCTAAACCGCTTGATCTTCGGGTTATTCGCAGACCTCCGCTATAAATGTGTTATCCCTTACTTCGACGACATTTTAATTTACAGCTCGAGCTTTGAAGAGCACCTAAAACACCTGGAGATAGTGTTCACTAGGTTACGAGATACCGGCTTAACGGTACGACCGGACAAAATGCAACTATGTCTACCTAGCATTCAATTCCTAGGGCATGTAATATCCGCGTCAGGTGTAGCTTTGGATAGGTCGAAGGTAGCGGCTGTGTTGGACCTGCGAATACCTCGCAACATTAAGCAACTGAGATCCTTCTTGGGGATGACTTCCTTCTTCTCGCGTTTCATCCCCAACTACGCCGAAATAGTTGCCCCGCTGAACGCACTCAGAAAAAAGGACGTGGTGTACCACTTCGGAGATGACCAAATTAAAGCATTCAACGCGGTCAAACAAGCTCTTACAGAAGCTCCAGTACTTGCCTTCCCAGATTTTAAAAAACGCTTCATCGTACAAACCGATGCTTCAGGTGTCGCAATTGCTGCTGTATTGCTTCAGGAACTAGACGGAGGCCAAAGAGCCATCCAGTACGCTAGCAGAAAATTAACCCCTGCGGAGGTTAAATATTCTGCATACGAACTGGAGAGTCTCGCTGTCGTCTGGGCCCTGGAGAAATTCAAACAGTACTTACTAGGAACACGGTTTCTACTCAACACCGATAGCGGAGCCCTAAGCTGGGTCATGAACCATCCAAAACAGCTTGGCCGAGTGGGAAGGTGGGTACTAAAACTCTCACGTTTTGAGTTTGACGTGGAACACATAAAAGGCCCCACCAATGTTGTAGCTGACGCCCTTTCAAGGCTATTTTCAATTAAAATATCAAACGACGAGAAAAGTCCCTCAGACAACTTCCATAAAAATTTGACAGACGGACATACAGGAAAAATTTCAGTTTTAGACGAGGTACCACAAACCTTTACCTCCCTGCAACGACAGCAAGAGGACGATCCTGAGCTTCGGCTCATCATCCAGCGCCTACGTGCCGGAGATGATGTGATAGGCTATGAGTTACGGGACTCCCTTCTTCTAAAAATTGTAGGGAAAAATAGGTTGCGACGTATCCCTGTACCTAAAACTATGAGACAAATGCTTCTCTACTATCACCACGATGGAATAGCTTCAAACCACCCCGGCATTACAAAAAGTTATAGGGCCATTGCCCGTCGCTTCTGGTGGCCACGACTGTTTGAGGAGGTCCGCGGTTATGTTAGGTCCTGTCCGGAATGCCAGCGGTGTAAACCACACAATAAAGCACCTGGGGCCCCATTAGCTTCTAAAACTCCAGAACACCCGTGGGAGAGGGTCCACATAGATCACGTTGGCCCCTTAGTCATGACCAAAAACGCGTTCCGATATGTGCTCACAGTGGCGGATAGCTTCACGAAATGGTTGGAGGCCATTCCCGTAAAACGTGTTACGGCGGCTAACACCGTCGACAAGCTCAATAAGGTCTGGTTACGCTTCGGTCCACCTCGACACGTCATTACGGACAATCATAAGGCATTTACAGGCGAGAAATTTAGGCTCATGTGCCTTCGATGGGGTATCAAACACATTCTGTGCGCACCTTATAGACCGTCGAGTAACTCTTTCGTCGAAAGAATCCACAGGGACCTCAAGAGTGGAATGACTATTATGTTACGTCAATACGCAAACACCCACAAAGAATGGGATCAATTCCTCCCATATTTTCAATTTGCACATAATAGTCAATTCCACGAATCGATCCAATGCAGCCCCTCGACGGTATTTTTAGGACGAGCAGTTCCAACTCCATTGGACCTCCGGTGGAATTTGCATGAAATAATCCATGATGATCCCCCACCAGATCTCGATAAGGTCCGAGAGTCATTGGCGAAGGCACATGACAAAATGAAACGTTTCCATAACGCCAAACGTCCACCAGAACACCCTTTCACAGAGGGCCAAATTGTGCTACAGAGAGACCACGGTGGTCCCAATTCGACGAGGCCAGAAAATTTATTCCCCGGTGGACGACACCCAGGAGAATACTCCGTTTTACAACCCCTGTTTCATGCGACCTCGAAGACTTAGAAACTAAAATAAGGTACAAAGCCCACGTCGAGGACCTGAAGCCGTTCATCGAAAGAGAAGAAATCAATTAATAACTTTAATAATATTCCGAAATACAATAGTATTTCTCCCTAAAAGTGGGGGAGACTGAACCGTTCAAATTCGGTTCACAGTATTTTGATTGTAGGTTTGGTTGATAGTAATTAAAAATCTTTTAAATTAGAGTAATAAGCGCGATCAAAAAAAAAAACATTATACGGATTAAAACAGAGGAAGTAATAATCATTAAAAAACACGAACACGAAGAGAAATAGTTACAAAAGAAAAAAAAAATACAAAAAAAAAAAAAGAAATAAATAAATAAAAAAAAAAAAAAAACCTATCTAAATCTAAACACACACACAAATAAAAAAAAAATAAAATAAAAAAAAAAACTAACAAAATTAGGCAATTAAAAAAGTTGAATTAAAATCACGCTAGCGTGTGAACGGACGTCAATACACGCTAACGTGTGAATAGCCACCACGCGCAACAATAATTAAAAGGTAACAAATAAAAACAACGTAGTTCCGCGTAGAGATACACAACAGAGCCTAAAAGCTGAGACAATTTAAAGAGGAGGCTCTCTTGAAAAAAATCACCGTTGAATGGTACACATCAAGGATCAGTTATAAAATTTATTAAAAATTAATAATTTTACACGTCCGTGCCCGCAACGCGAGCACGTTTTGAATATTACATCGGACAATTGATGGATTGGGTCTTTTAATCTGGAATAAAGATAATTGGTTTAACTTCAAGAAGTGGACTTACTTGAACGATCAAATTAATTATACCTGGACATTTCATCAACGGCTGGTGTTGTTTGTTTGGTTGTGTATCGCTCGGTCATCCTGTGGTGGTTTTTCCTAGAATTTTAAGGTACGTTTATTATTTCCTTCTGTCGTACTTCGTATGCGCGAGTAGTTGGAGATTTACCTACAAAAATTTTTAAAAGTTTAAATACGTAGTTTTAAAGAAAAAAAAAATACGCAACTGAATCTTTCCGACTGATTTTAATTACATATATAAAATTTGTGTGGAACGTGATCAATACCGCGTTTTGGAAGTGTAGCGGACCACGAGTTAGACTGCCATTTAAGGGCGTCTCGAATTCTCGCTCGGCGCTACACTTCGCGGAATTTAAGCTTCACGGTATTCTGCCCGGTGAAATATTAGAATAAATTGAGTAACGGGTCGGAGACAGAAGGTGGTGAATTGGATCACTCCACCAAAGAATTTAACTACAAGATCGGAACGGTTCAGTTTCAATATAGTTTAACATATTTTATAAAAAAAAAGAAAAAACACTGAGTTAATTTAACAAACAAAAACCTTACCTTAAAGAGGTTATGTCATATTGTGCATTTGTCTTGGAGAATTTTAGTTCATATTATTTTCTTTGTATTTCATTTAATGATTTCATGAAGACATGTTTGTAAACTCTAAAAACAACAAAAAGAATTTTTATATTTCAATTTAATAAATTAATCTAAGAAAAAAAAAAAATTACTTACATGTGTTTTGTTGTCTTCAAATACTTTGACATTTATTGATAGTCCATAGAGTTGTAGTCACTTCACAGACTACTACTCCATCCTAGACCGTTCCTTTGTCCACTTTAATTTTTTTTCAGATTCGATCACACTTACTAAGATCGCGGATAAAAAACGCTTCCACTTTGTCAACATGCCACAATTGGTAATTTAATAGAGGATTTTAATATAAAGTTTTCTTATAAATGCCAAAGTTGGTAGCATATAGCGTAGGGTAGTTGATCGAGTCTGGATTAAAAAAAAAAAAAAAAAAAAAAAAAAAAAAGGATTATTGGCTCATAAGTTAAAATAAATTTTGCAAAAAAAAAAATACATACTACTAATTTTTTTTTCCATTGTTCGTACGAGCGCAACGTCTAGGTGAACTGCCAGAGGATGCCGACTACACGGTCCAACAAGCACACGACATCATCAGCAGATGCTCCAATGGTGGTTACAACAATCGCCGTCAACACAACAACGACAACAAGTAACACTGCTGGATTGGGTACCATTGTTGACGCAACTTCACCAAGTTACGCTACTCCGCCAGATATTCCAGGTGCTCATGGTATTACGACAATAGCACCATCAGTGTCGAAAGCCAATCCCACCCTACCCACGACAGTTTTGGCTGGAAATGTACCACAATCAACTATTGGTACGAGTCCTGGAAACGTACCGATATTGAATCCGGCGCCTGGTATGGTTCCACCTGCGTCGTCTGCACAACTGCATCAGTATTTTGGTTATGGGTTGGGGAGTGTTCCACAGTATGGACAAGCTCTTCCAACGTATCCAAATAATGTGAATCATGCGCCAACTACGCAATTGAATACAACTCCATCACATCATCCTGTTCTTGCGCCACCAGCACCTGCAGGTCCGCCTGGTCAACCTGCGACAACAACAGCAGTAGGAGAGGAGGACGCCACACCATCAAGAGTCATCCAGTTTATGCGTTCCCAAACACGACTCAACGCATCACACGAGCATGATATTCACGAGGTAAATCTCCAATTAAAATATTTATGTGAATCCATAAGTAAGATAGCATGTAGCCAACCCTGCAATCAAAATGCGAATAAGTCGTTAATAAATTTATCACATAGTAATTTAGGAGATAATATGTATAAAATTAAGTATCAGGTAAACATAGATACGTACTTCAAAGACTTCCCTCGGTGTGACGGCTCCAGCAAACCGAACATAATAAAATTCCTGGAGGAAATCCAAAAGCTCGCAGAACTACACGTCCTGGAGGAGAAACCTCTTCTAACACATCTCCTCCAGTTTTGTGACGGAAATTTTCAAAGATGGTGGGCTACAAATATCCAATCTTATCCCACCTGGGACTCCCTTCGCTTCAGGATATTAGATGTATTTTTTGCGCCGGCCGAAAGGTCCCTGCTCATATCAGAACACTTGTATAGATGGCAACGTCCAGAGGAATTATTCACGGCGTTCATTGATGATATTAAACTCAAATCTAAAATCATTGGAGCCAACCTTAGTGAGCAGGAGATCATTACAATTCTTTGGGCTCGCATGAATAGGGCGACATATGATATCTGCAAATTTAGGATGGTACCGGATTCATTTGAAATACTTGACCTAGTAGCTCAAGAGGTGCGTCAAATAACGGATAGACAAGTAATGTACGCACAAATGGAGCAGAACTCCAGTAGGTCTAAACCTACAAAAAACTAGTTGAAATCTCCAATTACAATACAATCAACCAAACCCCGTCTCGTCCCCCCCATCGTTGTCTAATGGGACGTCGCAAATTATTATCAATTCGTTCACAACATACTAGCCTACCTACAATACCCGTAACCATAGGACCTTGTACGTACGATTGCCTTCTGGATTCAGGGGCCACTCATAGTTTTTGTGATAAAAAATTGGCAACAGCTACAGTAAAGCTTGGTTTAGGCAAGATCTCCACCACAACGCTCCAAACTATATTAGCGGATGGTACTGTCACTAATGTCCATCAGTTGCTGACATGTTCTATCAGAATTGGCGGATTTACTTGGAAGACAGCGTTTCATATAATACCAAGCCTAACTTTCAGTTTAATCATGGGTGTTGATCTTTTAAAACACATGAAGGCTATTTTAAATTTCGAAAAATGCTTAGTGACCTTCATGTTCAACCCAAAAATACCCATCCCCATGTGTCCAGGGACAGTCTGTACAATAAATAACATCGTCACATCACCTACGTTGCCGAAAACTCAATCTTCCCGTCTCGAAACGTTATTGAATCGCGTTAGTGACACAATCACCAACAAAATCGGTTGTGCTCGTGATTATTGGTACACCATACGTTTAAAGGACAGTATACCGGTACGGAGCCCACCCTATCCACTTTCACCCCCTAAAGCGCTTGAAATGGAACAGCACATCAACGGCCTCCTGGAGCAAGGCATTATCGAACCTTGCCGGAGTGAATACTCGGCTCCAGCCTTTTTAATAAAGAAAAAAGATGGTTCAAACAGGCTGTGTATCGATTATAGGCGCCTGAATGCGAAAGTTATCTTCGACGGCTTTCCCTCCCCTAATATGGAGAATGTTTTTCAGAGTTTGAGTGGTTCACGCTGCTATTCAGTGATCGATTTAACTAGCGCTTACTATCAAATAATGCTGTCCCCTGGATGCCGAAAATACACAGCGTTCTCTACGCCAACAGGCCAATACTTGTTCCGGACTACTCCCTTCGGATTAAGTGTCAGCCCAATGGCTCTAAACCGCTTGATCTTCGGGTTATTCGCAGACCTCCGCTATAAATGTGTTATCCCTTACTTCGACGACATTTTAATTTACAGCTCGAGCTTTGAAGAGCACCTAAAACACCTGGAGATAGTGTTCACTAGGTTACGAGATACCGGCTTAACGGTACGACCGGACAAAATGCAACTATGTCTACCTAGCATTCAATTCCTAGGGCATGTAATATCCGCGTCAGGTGTAGCTTTGGATAGGTCGAAGGTAGCGGCTGTGTTGGACCTGCGAATACCTCGCAACATTAAGCAACTGAGATCCTTCTTGGGGATGACTTCCTTCTTCTCGCGTTTCATCCCCAACTACGCCGAAATAGTTGCCCCGCTGAACGCACTCAGAAAAAAGGACGTGGTGTACCACTTCGGAGATGACCAAATTAAAGCATTCAACGCGGTCAAACAAGCTCTTACAGAAGCTCCAGTACTTGCCTTCCCAGATTTTAAAAAACGCTTCATCGTACAAACCGATGCTTCAGGTGTCGCAATTGCTGCTGTATTGCTTCAGGAACTAGACGGAGGCCAAAGAGCCATCCAGTACGCTAGCAGAAAATTAACCCCTGCGGAGGTTAAATATTCTGCATACGAACTGGAGAGTCTCGCTGTCGTCTGGGCCCTGGAGCAATTCAAACAGTACTTACTAGGAACACGGTTTCTACTCAACACCGATAGCGGAGCCCTAAGCTGGGTCATGAACCATCCAAAACAGCTTGGCCGAGTGGGAAGGTGGGTACTAAAACTCTCACGTTTTGAGTTTGACGTGGAACACATAAAAGGCCCCACCAATGTTGTAGCTGACGCCCTTTCAAGGCTATTTTCAATTAAAAAATCAAACGACGAGAAAAGTCCCACAGACAACTTCCATAAAAATTTGACAGACGGACATACAGGTAAAATTTCAGTTTTAGACGAGGTACCACAAACCTTTACCTCTCTGCAACGACAGCAAGAGGAAGATCCTGAACTACGGCTCATCATCCAGCGCCTACGTGCCGGAGATGATGTGATAGGCTATGAGTTACGGGACTCCCTTCTTCTAAAAATTGTAGGGAAAAATAGGTTGCGACGTATCCCTGTACCTAAAACTATGAGACAAATGCTTCTCTACTATCACCACGATGGAATAGCTTCAAACCACCCCGGCATTACAAAAAGTTATAGGGCCATTGCCCGTCGCTTCTGGTGGCCACGACTGTTTGAGGAGGTCCGCGGTTATGTTAGGTCCTGTCCGGAATGCCAGCGGTGTAAACCACACAATAAAGCACCTGGGGCCCCATTAGCTTCTAAAACTCCAGAACACCCGTGGGAGAGGGTCCACATAGATCACGTTGGCCCCTTAGTCATGACTAAAAACGGGTTCCGATATGTGCTCACAGTGGCGGATAGCTTCACGAAATGGTTGGAGGCCATTCCCGTAAAACGTGTTACGGCGGCTAACACCGTCGACAAGCTCAATAAGGTCTGGTTACGCTTCGGTCCACCTCGACACGTCATTACGGACAACCATAAGACATTTACAGGCGAGAAATTTAGGCTCATGTGCCTTCGATGGGGTATCAAACACATTCTGTGCGCACCTTATAGACCGTCGAGTAACTCTTTCGTCGAAAGAATCCACAGGGACCTCAAGAGTGGAATGACTATTATGTTACGTCAATACGCAAACACCCACAAAGAATGGGATCAATTCCTCCCATATTTTCAATTTGCACATAATAGTCAATTCCACGAATCGATCCAATGCAGCCCCTCGACGGTATTTTTAGGACGAGCAGTTCCAACTCCATTGGACCTCCGGTGGAATTTGCATGAAATAATCCATGATGATCCCCCACCAGATCTCGATAAGGTCCGAGAGTCATTGGCGAAGGCACATGACAAAATGAAACGCTTCCATAACGCCAAACGTCCACCAGAACACCCTTTCACAGAGGGCCAAATTGTGCTACAGAGAGACCACGGTGGTCCCCAATTCGACGAGGCCAGAAAATTTATTCCCCGGTGGACAACACCCAGGAGAATACTCCGTTTTACAACCCCTGTTTCATGCGACCTCGAAGACTTAGAAACTAAAATAAGGTACAAAGCCCACGTCGAGGACCTGAAGCCGTTCATCGAAAGAGAAGAAACCAATTAATAACTTTAATAATATTCCGAAATACAATAGTATTTCTCCCTAAAAGTGGGGGAGACTGAACCGTTCATTTCGGTTCACAGTATTTTGATTGTAGGTTTGGCTGATAGTAATTAAAAATCTTTTAAATTAGAGTAGTAAACGCGATCAAAAACATTGGGACAGAAAAAGGTAACAATCATTAAAACACACGAACACGAAAAGAAATATTTACAAAAGAAAATACAAAAAAAAATAGAAATAAATAAATAAATAAAAAACCCTATCTAAATCTAAACACACACACAAAAAAAAAAAATAAAATTAGTCAATTAAAAAAGTTGAATTAAAATCACGTTAGCGTGTGAACGGACGTTAGTACACACTAACGTGTGAATGACCACCACGCGCAACAATTATTAAAAGTTAACAAACAATAACAACGTAGTTCGGCGCATGAATACAGAACGAAGCTAAAAAGCTCAGACAATTTAAAGATGAGGGCGCTTAATAAAATCACCGTTGAATGGTACACATCAAGGATAAAATTTATTAAAATCAATAAGATACACGTTCGTGCCCGCAACGCGAGCACGTTTTAATATTACATCGTACAATTGATGGATTGGGCATTTTAATCTGGAAATAAAATAATTGGTTTAACTTCAAAGAAGTGGACTTACTTGAACGATCAAATTAATTATACCTGGACATTTCATCAACGGCTGGTGTTGTTTGTTTGGAGGTGTACGCTCGGTATTCTGTGGTGGTTTTGCCTAGATTTTCAAGGTACGTTGCTTTACTTTAATTATCTTCCTTCTGTCCCAATTTGTAGCGATGTAATTGGAGATTTACCTACAAAAAGTCAAAACGTTTAGTATACGTAGTTTAACAATACGCAATTGGACAGTTCCGATTCGATTTTAATTAAATATTTAAATTTGGTGTTGAACGTGATCAATACCGCGTTTTGGAAGTGTAGCTGACCACGAGTGCAGACAGCCCTTGATGGGTGTCTTTAGTCTTTCGATTCGGAGTTATACTTCGCCGGTACGTAAGCTTCATCGGATTCTGCTCTGTGTAATATTGAATAAATTGAGTCACGGATCAGAGCCAGAAGATGGATACTTGATTCACTAAACAGAAGAATTTAACGCAAAATCGGAACTGTTCAATTCAGTTCAGTTTCAATATAGTTTTCACATATTTTCTAAAAAAAAAAAAACAAAAGAAAAAAACACTGAGTTAATTTAACAAACAAAAACCTTACCTTAAAGGGGTTATGTAACATTGTACATTTATCTTGGAGAATATTAGTTTTATATTATTTTCTTTGTAATTCTTTTAATCATTTTATCTTGCAAGATATATTGTAAATTCTAAAAACAAAAAAAAGAATCTTTATATTTTAAATTCAATAAATTAACTTAAGTGCAGAAAAAAATTACTTACATGTGTTTTCTGTTGTCGTCAAATATTTTGACATTTTATTGATAGCCCATAGAGTTGTAGTAAAATCACAGACTACTACTCTATCCTAGACCGTTCCTTTGTCCACTTTAATTTTTTTTCAGATTCGATCACACTTACTAAGATCGCGGATAAAAAACGCTTCCACTTGTCATCGATGCCACAGTTGGCAATTTAATAGAGGATTTTGACTTAAAGTTTTCTAAAAAATGCCAAATACAAATCATTGAAATTTTGATCCAAGTAAGTCAAAATGTATACATAGAGGTCCTTTATGACTGGACTAAGTATAAATAAGCCAAAAATGATCAAATTTGACATTTTTCGATAGAAAAAACATTTTTTGAAAATTTCCGATTTTACAACTAAAATGTCATGACAATACAAAGCATTGAAATTTTTATCCAAGTAAGTCAAAATGTATACATAGAGGTCCTTTATGACTGGCCTAAGTAGAAATAAGCCAAAAATGATCAAATTTGACATTTTTCGATAGAAAAAACATTTTTTGAAAATTTTCGATTTTTCAACATTTGAGTCATGACTATACAAATCATTGAAATTTTGATCTAAGTAAGTCAAAATGTATACAAAGAGGTCTTCTATGACTGGACTAAGTATAAATAAGCCAAAAATGATCAAATTTGAAATTTTTCGATAGAAAAAACATTTTTTGAAAATTTCCGATTTTACAACTAAAATGTCATGACAATACAAAGCATTGAAATTTTTATCCAAGTAAGTCAAAATGTATACATAGAGGTCCTTTATGACTGGACTAAGTAGAAATAAGCCAATAATGATCAAATTTGACATTTTTCGATAGAAAAAACATTTTTTGAAAATTTTCGATTTTTCAACATGAGAGTCATGACTATACAAATCATTGAAATTGTGATCCAAGTAGGTCAAAATGTATACAAAGAGGTCCTTTATGACTGGACTAAGTATAAATAAGCCAAAAATGATCAAATTTGACATTTTTCGATAGAAAAAACATTTTTTGAAAATTTTCGATTTTTCAACAAGAGAGTCATGACTATACAAATCATTGAAATTTTGATCCAAGTAAGTCAAAATGTATACATAGAGGTCCTTTATGACTGGACTAAGTATAAATAAGCCAAAAATGATCAAATTTGACATTTTTCGATAGAAAAAACATTTTTTGAAAATTTTCGATTTTTCAACATGAGAGTCATGACTATACAAATCATTGAAATTTTGATCCAAGTAAGTCAAAATGTATACAAAGAGGTCCTTTATGACTGGACTAAGTATAAATAAGCCAAAAATGATCAAATTTGACATTTTTCGATAGAAAAATCCTTTTTTGAAAATTTCCGATTTTACAACTAGAATGTCATGACTATACAACTCATTGAAATTTTGATCCAAGTAAGTCAAAATGTATACATATTGTACCTTATGACTGGACTAAGTAAAAATAAGCCAAAAATGATCAAATTTGACATTTTTCGATAGAAAAAACATTTTTTGAAAATTTTCGATTTTTCAACATGAGAGTTATGACTATACAAATCATTGAAATTTTGATCCAAGTAAGTCAAAATGTATGCATAGAGGTCCTTTATGACTGGACAAAGTAGAAATAAGCCAAAAATGATCAAATTTGACATTTTTCGATAGAAAAAACATTTTTTGAAAATTTTCGATTTTTCAACATGAGAGTCATGACTATACAAATCATTGAAATTTTGATCCAAGTAAGTCAAAATGTATACATAGAGGTACTTTATGACTGGACTAAGTATAAATAAGCCAAAAATGATCAAATTTGACATTTTTCGATAGAAAAAAAATTTTTTGAAAATTTTCGATTTTTCAACAAGAGAGTCATGACTATACAAATCATTGAAATTTTAATCCAAGAAAGTCAAAATGTATACATAGAGGTCCTTAATGACTGGACTATGTATAAATAAGCCAAAAATGATCAAATTTGACATTTTTCGATAGAAGAAACATTTTTTAAAAATTTTCGATTTTTCAACATGGTAGTCATGACTATACAAATCATTGAAATTTTGCTCCAAGTAAGTCAAAATGTATAGATAGAGGTCCTTTATGACTGGTCTAAGTAGAAATAAGCCAAAAATGATCAAATTTGACATTTTTCGATAGAAAAAACATTTTTTGAAAATTTTCGATTTTTCAACATGAGAGTCATGACTATACAAATCATTGAAATTGTGATCCAAGTAGGTCAAAATGTATACAAAGAGGTCCTTTATGACTGGACTAAGTATAAATAAGCCAAAAATGATCAAATTTGACATTTTTCGATAGAAAAAACATTTTTTGAAAATTTTCGATTTTTCAACAAGAGAGTCATGACTATACAAATCATTGAAATTTTGATCCAAGTAAGTCAAAATGTATACATCGAGGTCCTTTATGACTGGACTAAGTATAAATAAGCCAAAAATGATCAAATTTGACATTTTTCGATAGAAAAAACATTTTTTGAAAATTTCCGATTTTACAACTAAAATGTCATGACAATACAAAGCATTGAAATTTTTATCCAAGTAAGTCAAAATGTATACAAAGAGGTCCTCTATGACTGGACTAAGTATAAATAAGCCAAAAATGATCAAATTTGACATTTTTCGATAGAAAAAACATTTTTTGAAAATTTCCGATTTTACAACTAGAATGTCATGACTATACAAATCATTGAAATTTTGATCCAAGTAAGTCAAAATGTATACATAGAGGTCCTTTATGACTGGACTAAGTAAAAATAAGCCAAAAATGATCAAGTTTGACATTTTTCGATAGAAAAAACATTTTTTGAAAATTTCCGATTTTACAACTAAAATGTCATGACAATACAAAGCATTGAAATTTTTATCCAAGTAAGTCAAAATGTAGACATAGAGGTCCTTTATGACTGCACTAAGTATAAATAAGCCAAAAATGATCAAATTTGACATTTTTCGATAGAAAAATCCTTTTTTGAAAATTTCCGATTTTACAACTAGAATGTCATGACTATACAACTCATTGAAATTTTGATCCAAGTAAGTCAAAATGTATACATATTGTACCTTATGACTGGACTAAGTAAAAATAAGCCAAAAATGATCAAAATTGACATTTTTCGATAGAAAAAACATTTTTTGAAAATTTTCGATTTTTCAACATGAGAGTTATGACTATACAAATCATTGAAATTTTGATCCAAGTAAGTCAAAATGTATGCATAGAGGTCCTTTATGACTGGACAAAGTAGAAATAAGCCAAAAATGATCAAATTTGACATTTTTCGATAGAAAAAACATTTTTTGAAAATTTTCGATTTTTCAACATGAGAGTCATGACTATACAAATCATTGAAATTTTGATCCAAGTAAGTCAAAATGTATACATAGAGGTACTTTATGACTGGACTAAGTATAAATAAGCCAAAAATGATCAAATTTGACATTTTTCGATAGAAAAAACATTTTTTGAAAATTTTCGATTTTTCAACATGAGAGTCATGACTATACAAATCATTGAAATTTTGATCCAAGTAAGTCAAAATGTATACATAGAGGTACTTTATGACTGGACTAAGTATAAATAAGCCAAAAATGATCAAATTTGACATTTTTCGATAGAAAAAAAATTTTTTGAAAATTTTCGATTTTTCAACAAGAGAGTCATGACTATACAAATCATTGAAATTTTAATCCAAGAAAGTCAAAATGTATACATAGAGGTCCTTAATGACTGGACTATGTATAAATAAGCCAAAAATGATCAAATTTGACATTTTTCGATAGAAAAAACATTTTTTAAAAATTTTCGATTTTTCAACATGGTAGTCATGACTATACAAATCATTGAAATTTTGCTCCAAGTAAGTCAAAATGTATAGATAGAGGTCCTTTATGACTGGACTAAGTAGAAATAAGCCAAAAATGATCAAATTTGACATTTTTCGATAGAAAAAACATTTTTTGAAAATTTTCGATTTTTCAACATGAGAGTCATGACTATACAAATCATTGAAATTGTGATCCAAGTAGGTCAAAATGTATACAAAGAGGTCCTTTATGACTGGACTAAGTATAAATAAGCCAAAAATGACCAAATTTGACATTTTTCGATAGAAAAAACATTTTTTGAAAATTTTCGATTTTTCAACAAGAGAGTCATGACTATACAAATCATTGAAATTTTGATCCAAGTAAGTCAAAATGTATTCAAAGAGGTCCTTAATGACTGGACTAAGTATAAATAAGCCAAAAATGATCAAATTTGACATTTTTCGATAGAAAAAACATTTTTTGAAAATTTCCGATTTTACAACTAGAATGTCATGACTATACAAATCATTGAAATTTTGATCCAAGTAAGTCAAAATGTATACATCGAGGTTCTTTATGACTGGACTAAGTATAAATAAGCCAAAAATGATCAAATTTGACATTTTTCGATAGAAAAAACATTTTTTGAAAATTTCCGATTTTACAACTAAAATGTCATGACAATACAAAGCATTGAAATTTTTATCCAAGTAAGTCAAAATGTATACATAGAGGTCCTTTATGACTGGCCTAAGTAGAAATAAGCCAAAAATGATCAAATTTGACATTTTTCGATAGAAAAAACATTTTTTGAAAATTTTCGATTTTTCAACATGAGAGTCATGACTATACAAATCATTGAAATTTTGATCTAAGTAAGTCAAAATGTATACAAAGAGGTCCTCTATGACTGGACTAAGTATAAATAAGCCAAAAATGATCAAATTTGACATTTTTCGATAGAAAAAACATTTTTTGAAAATTTCCGATTTTACAACTAGAATGTCATGACTATACAAATCATTGAAATTTTGATCCAAGTAAGTCAAAATGTATACATAGAGGTCCTTTATGACTGGACTAAGTATAAATAAGCCAAAAATGATCAAGTTTGACATTTTTCGATAGAAAAAACATTTTTTGAAAATTTCCGATTTTACAACTAAAATGTCATGACAATACAAAGCATTGAAATTTTTATCCAAGTAAGTCAAAATGTAGACATAGAGGTCCTTTATGACTGGACTAAGTAGAAATAAGCCAATAATGATCAAATTTGACATTTTTCGATAGAAAAAACATTTTTTGAAAATTTTCGATTTTTCAACAAGAGAGTCATGACTATACAAATCATTGAAATTGTGATCCAAGTAGGTCAAAATGTATACAAAGAGGTCCTTTATGACTGGACTAAGTATAAATAAGCCAAAAATGATCAAATTTGACATTTTTCGATAGAAAAAACATTTTTTGAAAATTTTCGATTTTTCAACAAGAGAGTCATGACTATACAAATCATTGAAATTTTGATCCAAGTAAGTCAAAATGTATACATAGAGGTCCTTAATGACTGGACTAAGTATAAATAAGCCAAAAATGATCAAATTTGACATTTTTCGATAGAAAAAACATTTTTTGAAAATTTTCGATTTTTCAACATGAGAGTCATGACTATACAAATCAATGAAATTTTGATCCAAGTAAGTCAAAATGTATAGATAGAGATCCTTTATGACTGGACTAAGTAGAAATAAGAAAAAAATGATCAAAATTGACATTTTTCGATAGAAAAAACATTTTTTGAAAATTTTCGATTTTACAACTAGAATGTCATGACTATACAAATCATTGAAATTTTGATCCAAGTAAGTCAAAATGTATACATAGGGTCCCTTATGACTGGACTAAGTATAAATAAGCCAAAAATGATCAAATTTGACATTTTTCGATAGAAAAAACATTTTTTGAAAATTTCCGATTTTACAACTAAAATGTCATGACTATACAAATCATTGAAATTTTGAACCAAGAATGTCAAAATGTATAAATAGAGGTCCTTTATGACTGGACTAAGTATAAATAAGCCAAAAATGATCAAATTTGACATATTTCGATAGAAAAAACATTTTTTGAAAATTTCCGATTTTACAACTAAAATGTCATGACAATACAAAGCATTGAAATTTTTATCCAAGTAAGTCAAAATGTATACATAGAGGTCCTTTATGACTGGCCTAAGTAGAAATAAGCCAAAAATGATCAAATTTGACATTTTTCGATAGAAAAAACATTTTTTGAAAATTTTCGATTTTTCAACATGAGAGTCATGACTATACAAATCATTGAAATTTTGATCTAAGTAAGTCAAAATGTATACAAAGAGGTCCTCTATGACTGGACTAAGTATAAATAAGCCAAAAATGATCAAATTTGACATTTTTCGATAGAAAAAACATTTTTTGAAAATTTCCGATTTTACAACTAGAATGTCATGACTATACAAATCATTGAAATTTTGATCCAAGTAACTCAAAATGTATACATAGAGGTCCTTTATGACTGGACTAAGTATAAATAAGCCAAAAATGATCGAATTTGACATTTTTCGATAGAAAAAACATTTTTTGAAAATTTCCGATTTTACAACTAAAATGTCATGACAATACAAAGCATTGAAATTTTTATCCAAGTAAGTCAAAATGTATACATAGAGGTCCTTTATGACTGGACTAAGTATAAATAAGCCAAAAATGATCAAATTTGACATTTTTCGATAGAAAAACATTTTTTGAAAATTTTCGATTTTTCAACATGAGAGTCATGACTATACAAATCATTGAAATTTTGATCTAAGTAAGTCAAAATGTATACAAAGAGGTCCTCTATGACTGGACTAAGTATAAATAAGCCAAAAATGATCAAATTTGACATTTTTCGATAGAAAAAACATTTTTTGAGAATTTCCGATTTTACAACTAAAATGTCATGACAATACAAAGCATTGAAATTTTTATCCAAGTAAGTCAAAATGTATACATAGAGGTCCTTTATGACTGGCCTAAGTAGAAATAAGCCAAAAATGATCAAATTTGACATTTTTCGATAGAAAAAACATTTTTTGAAAATTTTCGATTTTTCAACATGAGAGTCATGACTATACAAATCATTGGA
Source organism: Chrysoperla carnea (assembly GCF_905475395.1). Taxonomy (NCBI): domain Eukaryota; kingdom Metazoa; phylum Arthropoda; class Insecta; order Neuroptera; family Chrysopidae; genus Chrysoperla; species Chrysoperla carnea. Next base: position 47,165 of record NW_025408244.1, on the reverse strand, counting down.
ATTTTGATCTAAGTAGGTCAAAATGTATACAAAGAGGTCCTCTATGACTGGACTAAGTATAAATAAGCCAAAAATGATCAAATTTGACATTTTTCTATAGAAAAAACATTTTTTGAAAATTTCCGATTTTACAACTAGAATGTCATGACTATACAAATCATTGAAATTTTGATCCAAGTAAGTCAAAATGTATACATAGAGGTCCTTTATGACTGGACTAAGTATAAATAAGCCAAAAATGATCAAATTTGACATTTTTCGATAGAAAAAAGCTTTTTTGAAAATTTCCGATTTTACAACTAAAATGTCATGACTATACAAATCATTGAAATTTTGAACCAAGAAAGTCAAAATGTATAAATAGAGGTCCTTTATGACTGGACTAAGTATAAATAAGCCAAAAATGATCAAATTTGACATTTTTCGATAGAAAAAACATTTTTTGAAAATTTTCGATTTTTCAACATAAGAGTCATGACTATACAAATCATTGAAATTTTGAACCAAGTAAATCAAAATGTATACAAAGAGGTCCTTTATGACTGGACTAAGTATAAATAAGCCAAAAATGATCAAATTTGAAATTTTTCGATAGAAAAAACATTTTTTGAAAATTTCCGATTTTACAACTAGAATGTCATGACTATACAAATCTTTGAAATTTTGATCCAAGTAAGTCAAAATGTATACATAGAGGACCTTTATGACTGGACTAAGTATAAATAAGCCAAAAATGATCAAATTTGACATTTTTCGATAGAAAAAACATTTTTTGAAAATTTTCGATTTTTCAACATGAGAGTCATGACTATACAAATCATTGTAATTTTGATCCAAGTAAGTCAAAATGTATACATAGAGGTCCTTAATGACGGGACTAAGTATAAATAAGCCAAAAATGATCAAATTTGACAATTTTCGTTAGAAAAAACATTTTTTGAAAATTTTCGATTTTTCAACATGAGAGTCATGACTATACAAATCATTGAAATTTTGATCCAAGTAAGTCAAAATGTATACATAGAGGTACTTTATGACTGGACTAAGTATAAATAAGCCAAAAATGATCAAATTTGACATTTTTCGATAGAAAAAACATTTTTTGCAAATTTTCGATTTTTCAACATGAGAGTCATGACTATACAAATCAAAATCATGACTATACAAAATTTCAATAATTTTGATCCAAGTAAGTCAAAATGTATACATAGAGGTCCTTTATGACTGGACTAAGTAGAAATAAGCCAAAAATGATCAAATTTGACATTTTTCGATAGAAAAAACATTTTTTGAAAATTTTCGATTTTACAACTAGAATGTCATGACTATACAAATCATTAACATTTTGATCCGAGTAAGTCAAAATGTATACATAGAGGTAGTTTATGACTGGACTAAGTATAAGTAAGCCAAAAATGATCAAATTTGACATTTTTCGATAGAAAAAACATTTTTTAAAAATTTTCGATTTTTCAACATGGTAGTCATGACTATACAAATCATTGAAATTTTACACCAAGTAAGTCAAAATGTATAGATAGAGGTCCTTTATGACTGGACTAAGTAGAAATAAGCCAAAAATGATCAAATTTGACATTTTTCGATAGAAAAAACATTTTTTGAAAATTTTCGATTTTTCAACATGAGAGTCATGACTATAAAAATCTTTGAAATTGTGATCTAAGTAGGTCAAAATGTATACAAAGAGGTCCTTTATGACTGGACTAAGTATAAATAAGCCAAAAATGATCAAATTTGACATTTTTCGATAGAAAAAACATTTTTTGAAAATTTCCGATTTTACAACTAAAATGTCATGACTATACAAATCATTGAAATTTGTAACCAAGAATGTCAAAATGTATAAAAAGAGGTCCTTTATGACTGGACTAAGTATAAATAAGCCAAAAATGATCAAATTTGACATATTTCGACAGAAAAAACATTTTTTGAAAATTTCCGATTTTACAACTAAAATGTCATGACAATACAAAGCATTGAAATTTTTATCCAAGTAAGTCAAAATGTATACATAGAGGTCCTTTATGACTGGCCTAAGTAGAAATAAGCCAAAAATGATCAAATTTGACATTTGCGATAGAAAAAACATTTTTTGAAAATTTTCGATTTTTCAACATGAGAGTCATGACTATACAAATCATTGAAATTTTGATCTAAGTAAGTCAAAATGTATACAAAGAGGTCCTCTATGACTGGACTAAGTATAAATAAGCCAAAAATGATCAAATTTGACATTTTTCGATAGTAAAAACATTTTTTGAAAATTTCCGATTTTACAACTAGAATGTCATGACTATACAAATCATTGAAATTTTGATCCAAGTAAGTCAAAATGTATACATAGAGGTCCTTTATGACTGGACTAAGTATAAATAAGCCAAAAATGATCAAATTTGACATTTTCGATAGAAAAAACATTTTTTGAAAATTTCCGATTTTACAACTAAAATGTCATGACAATACAAAGCATTGAAATTTTTATCCAAGTAAGTCAAAATGTATACATAGAGGTCCTTTATGACTGGACTAAGTAGAAATAAGCCAAAAATGATCAAATTTGACATTTTTCGATAGAAAAAACATTTTTTGAAAATTTTCGATTTTTCAACATGAGAGTCATGACTATACAAATCATTGAAATTGTGATCCAAGTAGGTCAAAATGTATACATAGAGGTCCTTTATGACTGGACTAAGTATAAATAAGCCAAAAATGATCAAATTTGACTTTTTTCGATAGAAAAAACATTATTTGAAAATTTCCGATTTTACAACTAAAATGTCATGACTATACAAATCATTGAAATTTTGAACCAAGAAAGTCAAAATGTATACATAGAGGTAGTTTATGACTGGACTAAGTATAAATAAGCCAAAAATGATCAAATTTGACAATTTTCGATAGAAAAAACATTTTTTGAAAATTTTCGATTTTTCAAAATGAGAGTCATGACTATACAAATCATTGAAATTTTGATCCAAGTAAGTCAAAATGAACACATAGAGGTCTTTTATGACTGGACTAAGTAGAAATAAGCCAAAAATGATCAAATTTGAGATTTTTCGATAGAAAAAACATTTTTTGAAAATTTTCGATTTTACAACTAGAATGTCATGACTATACAAATCATTAACATTTTGATCCAAGTAAGTCAAAATGTATACATAGAGGTAGTTTATGACTGGACTAAGTATAAATAAGCCAAAAATGATCAAATTTGACATTTTTCGATAGAAAATACATTTTTTGAAAATTTTCGATTTTACAACTAGAATGTCATGACTATACAAATCATTAACATTTTGATCCAAGTAAGTCAAAATGTATACATAGAGGTAGTTTATGACTGGACTAAGTATAAATAAGCCAAAAATGATCAAATTAGACATTTTTCGATAGAAAGAACATTTTTTGAAAATTTCCGATTTTACAACTAGAATGTCATGACTATACAAATCATTGAAATTTTGATCCAAGTAAGTCAAAATGTATACATAGAGGTCCTTTATGACTGGACTAAGTACAAATAAGCCAAAAGTGATCAAATTTGACATTTTTCGATAGAAAAAACATTTTTTGAAAATTTTCGATTTTTCAACATGAGAGTCATGACTATACAAATCATTGAAATATTGATCCAAGTAAGTAAAAACGTATACATAGAGGTCCTTAATGACTGGACTAAGTATAAATAAGCCGAAAATGATCAAATTTGACATTTTTCGATAGAAAAAACATTTTTTGAAAATTTTCGATTTTTCAACATGAGAGTCATGACTATACAAATCATTGAAATATTGATCCAAGTAAGTCAAAACGTATACATAGAGGTCCTTTATGACTGTACTAAGTATAAATAAGCCAAAAATGATCAAATTTGACATTTTTCGATAGAAAAAACATTTTTTGAAAATTTTCGATTTTACAACTAAAATGTCATGACTATACAAATCATTGAAATTTTGAACCAAGAAAGTCAAAATGTATAAATAGAGGTCTTTTATGACTGGACTAAGTATAAATGAGCCAAAAATGATCAAATTTGACATTTTTCGATAGAAAAAACATTTTTTGAAAATTTCCGATTTTACAACTAAAATGTCATGGCAATACAAAGCATTGAAATTTTTATCCAAGTAAGTCAAAATGTATACATAGAGGTAGTTTATGACTGGACTAAGTATAAATAAGCCAAAAATGATCAAATTTGACATTTTTCGATAGAAAGAACATTTTTAGAAAATTTCCGATTTTACAACTAGAATGTCATGACTATACAAATCATTGAAATTTTGATCCAAGTAAGTCAAAATGTATACATAGAGGTCCTATATGATTGGACTAAGTATAAATATGCCAAAAATGATCAAATTTGACATTTTTCGATAGAAAAAACATTTTTTGAAAATTTTCGATTTTTCAACATGAGAGTCATGACTATACAAATCATTGAAATTTTGATCCAAGTAAGTCAAAATGTATACAAAGAGATCCTTTATGACTGGACTAAGTATAAATAAGCCAAAAATGATCAAATTTGACATTTTTCGATAGAAAAAACATTTTTTGAAAATTTTCGATTTTTCAACAAGAGAGTCATGACTATACAAATCATTGAAATTTTGATCCAAGTAAGTCAAAATGTATACATAGAGGTCCTTAATGACTGGACTAAGTATAAATAAGCCAAAAATGATCAAATTTGACATTTTTCGATAGAAAAAACATTTTTTGAAAATTTTCGATTTTTCAACAAGAGAGTCATGACTATACAAATCATTGAAATTTTGATCCAAGTAAGTCAAAATGTATACATAGAGGTCCTTAATGACTGGACTAAGTATAAATAAGCCAAAAATGATCAAATTTGACATTTTTCGATAGAAAAAACATTTTTTGAAAATTTTCGATTTTTCAACATGAGAGTCATGACTATACAAATCAATGAAATTTTGATCCAAGTAAGTCAAAATGTATAGATAGAGATCCTTTATGACTGGACTAAGTTGAAATAAGCCAAAAATGATCAAATTTGACATTTGTCGATAGAAAAAACATTTTTTGAAAATTTTCGATTTTTCAACATGAGAGTCATGACTATACAAATCATTGAAATTTTGATCAAAGTAAGTCAAAATGTATACATAGAGGTCCTTTATGACTGGCCTAAGTAGAAATAAGCCAAAAATGATCAAATTTGACATTTGTCGATAGAAAAAACATTTTTTGAAAATTTTCGATTTTTCAACATGAGAGTCATGACTATACAAATCATTGAAATTTTGATCAAAGTAAGTCAAAATGTATACATAGAGGTAGTTTATGACTGGACTAAGTATAAATAAGCCAAAAATGATCAAATTTGACATTTTTCGATAGAAAAAACATTTTTTGAAAATTTTCGATTTTACAACTAGAATGTCATGACTATACAAATCATTAACATTTTGATCCAAGTAAGTCAAAATGTATACACAGAGGTAGTTTATGACTGGACTAAGTATAAATAAGCCAAAAATGATCAAATTAGACATTTTTCGATAGAAAGAACATTTTTTGAAAATTTCCGATTTCACAACTAGAATGTCATGACTATACAAATCATTGAAATTTTGATCCAAGTAAGTCAAAATGTATACATTGAGGTCCTTTATGACTGGACTAAGTACAAATAAGCCAAAAGTGATCAAATTTGACATTTTTCGATAGAAAAAACATTTTTTGAAAATTTTCGATTTTTCAACATGAGAGTCATGACTATACAAATCATTGAAATATTGATCCAAGTAAGTCAAAACGTATACATAGAGGTCCTTAATGACTGGACTAAGTATAAATAAGCCAAAAATGATCAAATTTGACATTTTTCGATAGAAAAAACATTTTTTGAAAATTTCCGATTTTACAACTAAAATGTCATGGCAATACAAAGCATTGAAATTTTTATCCAAGTAAGTCAAAATGTATACATAGAGGTAGTTAATGACTGGACTAAGTATAAATAAGCCAAAAATGATCAAATTTGACATTTTTCGATAGAAAGAACATTTTTTGAAAATTTCCGATTTTGCAACTAGAATGTCATGACTATACAAATCATTGAAATTTTGATCCAAGTAAGTCAAAATGTATACATAGAGGTCCTTTATGATTGGACTAAGTATAAATATGCCAAAAATGATCAAATTTGACATTTTTCAATAGAAAAAACATTTTTTGAAAATTTTCGATTTTTCAACATGAGAGTCATGACTATACAAATCATTGAAATTTTGATCCAAGTAAATCAAAATGTATACAAAGAGGTCCTTTATGACTGGACTAAGTATAAATAAGCCAAAAATGATCAAAATTGAAATTTTTCGATAGAAAAAACATTTTTTGAAAATTTCCGATTTTACAACTAGAATGTCATGACTATACAAATAATTGAAATTTTGATCCAAAGTAAGTCAAAATGTATACATAGAGGTCCTTTATGACTGGACTAAGTATAAATAAGCCAAAAATGATCAAATTTGACATTTTTCGATAGAAAAAACATTTTTTGAAAATTTTCGATTTTTCAACATGAGAGTCATGACTATACAAATCATTGAAATCTTGATCCAAGGAAGTCAAAATGTGTACATAGAGGTCCTTTATGACTGGACTAAGTAGAAATAAGCCAAAAATGATCAAATTTGACATTTGTCGATAGAAAAAACATTTTTTGAAAATTTTCGATTTTTCAACATGAGAGTCATGACTATACAAATCATTGAAATTTTGATCAAAGTAAGTCAAAATGTATACATAGAGGTCCTTTATGACTGGACTAAGTATAAATAAGCCAAAAATGATCAAATTTGACATTTTTCGATAGAAAAAACATTTTTTGAAAATTTTCGATTATTCAACATGAGTTTCATGACTATGCAAATCATTGTAATTTTGATCCAAGTAAGTCAAAATGTATACTTAGAGGTCCTTTATGACTGGACTAAGTATAAATAAGCCAAAAATGATCAAATTTGACATTTTTCGATAGAAAAAACATTTTTTGCAAATTTTCGATTTTTCAACATGAGAGTCATGACTATACAAATCATTGAAATTTTGATCAAAGTATGTCAAAATGTATACATAGAGGTCCTTTATGACTGGGCTAAGTATAAATAAGCCAAAAATGATCAAATTTGACATTTTTCGATAGAAAAAACATTTTTTGAAAATTTTCGATTTTACAACTAGAATGTCATGACTATACAAATTATTAACATTTTGATCCAAGTAAGTCAAAATGTATACATAGAGGTAGTTTATGACTGGACTAAGTATAAATAAGCCAAAAATGATCAAATTTGACATTTGTCGATAGAAAGAACATTTTTTGAAAATTTCCGATTTTACAACTAGAATGTCATGACTATACAAATCATTGAAATTTTGATCCAAGTAAGCCAAAATGTATACATAGAGGTCCTTTATGACTGGACTAAGTATAAATAAGCCAAAAGTGATCAAATTTGACATTTTTCGATAGGAAAACATTTTTTGAAAATTTTCGATTTTTCAACATGAGAGTCATGACTATACAAATCATTGAAATTTTGATCCAAGTAAGTCAAAATGTATAAAAAGAGGTCCTTTATGACTGGATTAAGTATAAATAAGAAAAAAATGATCAAATTTGACATTTTTCGATAGAAAAAACATTTTTTGAAAATTTTCGATTTTTCAACAAGAGAGTCATGACTATACAAATCATTGAAATTTTGATCCAAGTAAGTCAAAATGTATACATAGAGGTCCTTAATGACTGGACTAAGTATAAATAAGCCAAAAATGATCAAATTTGACATTTTTCGATAGAAAAAACATTTTTTGAAAATTTTCGATTTTTCAACATGAGAGTCATGACTATACAAATCAATGAAATTTTGATCCAAGTAAGTCAAAATGTATAGATAGAGATCCTTTATGACTGGACTAAGTAGAAATAAGCCAAAAATGATCAAAATTGACATTTTTCGATAGAAAAAACATTTTTTGAAAATTTTCGATTTTACAACTAGAATGTCATGACTATACAAATCATTGAAATTTTGATCCAAGTAAGTCAAAATGTATACATAGGGTCCCTTATGACTGGACTAAGTATAAATAAGCCAAAAATGATCAAATTTGACATTTTTCGATAGAAAAAAACATTTTTTGAAAATTTCCGATTTTATAACTAAAATGTCATGACTATACAAATCATTGAAATTTTGAACCAAGAATGTCAAAATGTATAAATAGAGGTCCTTTATGACTGGACTAAGTAGAAATAAGCCAAAAATGATCAAATTTGACATTTTTCGATAGAAAAAACATTTTTTGAAAATTTCCGATTTTACAACTAAAATGTCATGACAATACAAAGCATTGAAATTTTTATCCAAGTAAGTCAAAATGTATACATAGAGGTCCTTTATGACTGGCCTAAGTAGAAATAAGCCAAAAATGATCAAATTTGACATTTTTCGATAGAAAAAACATTTTTTGAAAATTTTCGATTTTTAACATGAGAGTCATGACTATACAAATCATTGAAATTTTGATCTAAGTAAGTCAAAATGTATACAAAGAGGTCCTCTATGACTGGACTAAGTATAAATAAGCCAAAAATGATCAAATTTGACATTTTTCGATAGAAAAAACATTTTTTGAAAATTTCCGATTTTACAACTAGAATGTCATGACTATACAAATCATTGAAATATTGATCCAAGTAAGTCAAAATGTATACATAGAGGTCCTTTATGACTGGACTAAGTATAAATAAGCCAAAAATGATCAAATTTGACATTTTTCGATAGAAAAAACATTTTTTGAAAATTTCCGATTTTACAACTAAAATGTCATGACTATACAAATCATTGAAATTTTGAACCAAGAAAGTCAAAATGTATAAATAGAGGTCCTTTATGACTGGACTAAGTATAAATAAGCCAAAAATGATCAAATTTGACATATTTCGATAGAAAAAACATTTTTTGAAAATTTTCGATTTTTCAACATGAGAGTCATGACTATACAAATCATTGAAATTTTGATCCAAGTAAGTCAAAATGTATACAAAGAGGTCCTCTATGACTGGACTAAGTATAAATAAGCCAAAAATGATCAAATTTGACATTTTTCGAAAGAAAAAACATTTTTTGAAATTTTCCGATTTTACAACTAGAATGTCATGACTATACAAATCATTGAAATTTTGATCCAAGTAAGTCAAAATGTATACATAGAGGTCCTTTATGACTGGACTAAGTATAAATAAGCCAAAAATGATCAAATTTGACATTTTTCGATAGAAAAAACATTTTTTGAAAATTTCCGATTTTACAACTAAAATGTCATGACTATACAAATCATTGAAATTTTGAACCAAGAAAGTCAAAATGTATAAAAAGAGGTCCTTTATGACTGGATTAAGTATAAATAAGCCAAAAATGATCAAATTTGACATTTTTCGATAGAAAAAACATTTTTTGAAAATTTCCGATTTTACAACTAGAATGTCATGACTATACAAATCATTGAAATTTTGATCCAAGTAAGTCAAAATGTATACATAGAGGTCCTTTATGACTGGACTAAGTATAAATAAGCCAAAAATGATCAAATTTGACATTTTTCGATAGAAAAAACATTTTTTGAAAATTTCCGATTTTACAACTAAAATGTCATGACTATACAAATCATTGAAATTTTGAACCAAGAAAGTCAAAATGTATAAAAAGAGGTCCTTTATGACTGGATTAAGTATAAATAAGCCAAAAATGATCAAATTTGACATTTTTCGATAGAAAAAACATTTTTTGAAAATTTTCGATTTTTCAACATGAGAGTCATGACTATACAAATCAATGAAATTTTGATCCAAGTAAGTCAAAATGTAAAGATAGAGATCCTTTATGACTGGACTAAGTAGAAATAAGCCAAAAATGATCAAAATTGACATTTTTCGATAGAAAAAACATTTTTTGAAAATTTTCGATTTTACAACTAGAATGTCATGACTATACAAATCATTGAAATTTTGATCCAAGTAAGTCAAAATGTATACATAGGGTCCCCGATGACTGGACTAAGTATAAATAAGCCAAAAATGATCAAATTTGACATTTTTCGATAGAAAAAACATTTTTTGAAAATTTCCGATTTTACAACTAAAATGTCATGACTATACAAATCATTGAAATTTTGATCCAAGTAAGTCAAAATGTATACATAGGGTCCCTTATGACTGGACTAAGTATAAATAAGCCAAAAATGATCAAATTTGACATTTTTCGATAGAAAAAACATTTTTTGAAAATTTCCGATTTTACAACATGAGAGTCATGACTATACAAATCATTGAAATTTTGATCCAAGTAAGTCAAAATGTATACATAGGGTCCCTTATGACTGGACTAAGTATAAATAAGCCAAAAATGATCAAATTTGACATTTTTCGATAGAAAAAACATTTTTTGAAAATTTCCGATTTTATAACTAAAATGTCATGACTATACAAATCATTGAAATTTTGAACCAAGAATGTCAAAATGTATAAATAGAGGTCCTTTATGACTGGACTAAGTAGAAATAAGCCAAAAATGATCAAATTTGACATTTTTCGATAGAAAAAACATTTTTTGAAAATTTCCGATTTTACAACTAAAATGTCATGACAATACAAAGCATTGAAATTTTTATCCAAGTAAGTCAAAATGTATACATAGAGGTCCTTTATGACTGGCCTAAGTAGAAATAAGCCAAAAATGATCAAATTTGACATTTTTCGATAGAAAAAACATTTTTTGAAAATTTCCGATTTTACAACTGAAATGTCATGACTATACAAATCATTGAAATTTTGAACCAAGAAAGTCAAAATGTATAAAAAGAGGTCCTTTATGACTGGATTAAGTATAAATAAGCCAAAAATGATCAAATTTGACATTTTTCGATAGAAAAAACATTTTTTGAAAATTTCCGATTTTACAACTAGAATGTCATGACTATACAAATCATTGAAATTTTGATCCAAGTAAGTCAAAATGTATACATAGAGGTCCTTTATGACTGGACTAAGTATAAATAAGCCAAAAATGATCAAATTTGACATTTTTCGATAGAAAAAACATTTTTTGAAAATTTCCGATTTTACAACTAAAATGTCATGACTATACAAATCATTGAAATTTTGAACCAAGAAAGTCAAAATGTATAAAAAGAGGTCCTTTATGACTGGATTAAGTATAAATAAGCCAAAAATGATCAAATTTGACATTTTTCGATAGAAAAAACATTTTTTGAAAATTTTCGATTTTTCAACACGAGAGTCATGACTATACAAATCAATGAAATTTTGATCCAAGTAAGTCAAAATGTATAGATAGAGATCCTTTATGACTGGACTAAGTAGAAATAAGCCAAAAATGATCAAAATTGACATTTTTCGATAGAAAAAACATTTTTTGAAAATTTTCGATTTTACAACTAGAATGTCATGACTATACAAATCATTGAAATTTTGATCCAAGTAAGTCAAAATGTATACATAGGGTCCCTTATGACTGGACTAAGTATAAATAAGCCAAAAATGATCAAATTTGACATTTTTCGATAGAAAAAACATTTTTTGAAAATTTCCGATTTTACAACTAAAATGTCATGACTATACAAATCATTGAAATATTGATCCAAGTAAGTCAAAACGTATACATAGAGGTCCTCTATGACTGGACTAAGTATAAATAAGCCAAAAATGATCAAATTTGACATTTTTCGATAGAAAAAACATTTTTTGAAAATTTCCGATTTTACAACTAGAATGTCATGACTATACAAATCATTGAAATTTTGATCCAAGTAAGTCAAAATGTATACATAGAGGTCCTTTATGACTGGACTAAGTATAAATAAGCCAAAAATGATCAAATTTGACATTTTTCGATAGAAAAAACATTTTTTGAAAATTTCCGATTGTACAACTAAAATGTCATGACTATACAAATCATTGAAATTTTGAACCAAGAAAGTCAAAATGTATAAAAAGAGGTCCTTTATGACTGGATTAAGTATAAATAAGCCAAAAATGATCAAATTTGACATTTTTCGATAGAAAAAACATTTTTTGAAAATTTTCGATTTTTCAACATGAGAGTCATGACTATACAAATCAATGAAATTTTGATGCAAGTAAGTCAAAATGTATAGATAGAGATCCTTTATGACTGGACTAAGTAGAAATAAGCCAAAAATGATCAAAATTGACATTTTTCGACAGAAAAAACATTTTTTGAAAATTTTCGATTTTACAACTAGAATGTCATGACTATACAAATCATTGAAATTTTGATCCAAGTAAGTCAAAATGTATACATAGGGTCCCCGATGACTGGACTAAGTATAAATAAGCCAAAAATGATCAAATTTGACATTTTTCGATAGAAAAAACATTTTTTGAAAATTTCCGATTTTACAACTAAAATGTCATGACTATACAAATCATTGAAATTTTGATCCAAGTAAGTCAAAATGTATACATAGGGTCCCTTATGACTGGACTAAGTATAAATAAGCCAAAAATGATCAAATTTGACATTTTTCGATAGAAAAAACATTTTTTGAAAATTTCCGATTTTACAACATGAGAGTCATGACTATACAAATCATTGAAATTTTGATCCAAGTAAGTCAAAATGTATACATAGGGTCCCTTATGACTGGACTAAGTATAAATAAGCCAAAAATGATCAAATTTGACATTTTTCGATAGAAAAAACATTTTTTGAAAATTTCCGATTTTATAACTAAAATGTCATGACTATACAAATCATTGAAATTTTGAACCAAGAATGTCAAAATGTATAAATAGAGGTCCTTTATGACTGGACTAAGTAGAAATAAGCCAAAAATGATCAAATTTGACATTTTTCGATAGAAAAAACATTTTTTGAAAATTTCCGATTTTACAACTAAAATGTCATGACAATACAAAGCATTGAAATTTTTATCCAAGTAAGTCAAAATGTATACATAGAGGTCCTTTATGACTGGCCTAAGTAGAAATAAGCCAAAAATGATCAAATTTGACATTTTTCGATAGAAAAAACATTTTTTGAAAATTTCCGATTTTACAACTGAAATGTCATGACTATACAAATCATTGAAATTTTGAACCAAGAAAGTCAAAATGTATAAAAAGAGGTCCTTTATGACTGGATTAAGTATAAATAAGCCAAAAATGATCAAATTTGACATTTTTCGATAGAAAAAACATTTTTTGAAAATTTCCGATTTTACAACTAGAATGTCATGACTATACAAATCATTGAAATTTTGATCCAAGTAAGTCAAAATGTATACATAGAGGTCCTTTATGACTGGACTAAGTATAAATAAGCCAAAAATGATCAAATTTGACATTTTTCGATAGAAAAAACATTTTTTGAAAATTTCCGATTTTACAACTAAAATGTCATGACTATACAAATCATTGAAATTTTGAACCAAGAAAGTCAAAATGTATAAAAAGAGGTCCTTTATGACTGGATTAAGTATAAATAAGCCAAAAATGATCAAATTTGACATTTTTCGATAGAAAAAACATTTTTTGAAAATTTTCGATTTTTCAACACGAGAGTCATGACTATACAAATCAATGAAATTTTGATCCAAGTAAGTCAAAATGTATAGATAGAGATCCTTTATGACTGGACTAAGTAGAAATAAGCCAAAAATGATCAAAATTGACATTTTTCGATAGAAAAAACATTTTTTGAAAATTTTCGATTTTACAACTAGAATGTCATGACTATACAAATCATTGAAATTTTGATCCAAGTAAGTCAAAATGTATACATAGGGTCCCTTATGACTGGACTAAGTATAAATAAGCCAAAAATGATCAAATTTGACATTTTTCGATAGAAAAAACATTTTTTGAAAATTTCCGATTTTACAACTAAAATGTCATGACTATACAAATCATTGAAATATTGATCCAAGTAAGTCAAAACGTATACATAGAGGTCCTCTATGACTGGACTAAGTATAAATAAGCCAAAAATGATCAAATTTGACATTTTTCGATAGAAAAAACATTTTTTGAAAATTTCCGATTTTACAACTAGAATGTCATGACTATACAAATCATTGAAATTTTGATCCAAGTAAGTCAAAATGTATACATAGAGGTCCTTTATGACTGGACTAAGTATAAATAAGCCAAAAATGATCAAATTTGACATTTTTCGATCGAAAAAACATTTTTTGAAAATTTCCGATTGTACAACTAAAATGTCATGACTATACAAATCATTGAAATTTTGAACCAAGAAAGTCAAAATGTATAAAAAGAGGTCCTTTATGACTGGATTAAGTATAAATAAGCCAAAAATGATCAAATTTGACATTTTTCGATAGAAAAAACATTTTTTGAAAATTTTCGATTTTTCAACATGAGAGTCATGACTATACAAATCAATGAAATTTTGATGCAAGTAAGTCAAAATGTATAGATAGAGATCCTTTATGACTGGACTAAGTAGAAATAAGCCAAAAATGATCAAAATTGACATTTTTCGACAGAAAAAACATTTTTTGAAAATTTTCGATTTTACAACTAGAATGTCATGACTATACAAATCATTGAAATTTTGATCCAAGTAAGTCAAAATGTATACATAGGGTCCCTTATGACTGGACTAAGTATAAATAAGCCAAAAATGATCAAATTTGACATTTTTCGATAGAAAAAACATTTTTTGAAAATTTCCGATTTTACAACTAGAATGTCATGACTATACAAATCATTGAAATTTTGATCCAAGTAAGTCAAAATGTATACATAGAGGTCCTTTATGACTAGACTAAGTATAAATAAGCCAAAAATGATCAAATTTGACATTTTTCGATAGAAAAAACATTTTTTGAAAATTTTCGATTTTTCAACATGAGAGTCATGACTATACAAATCATTGAAATTTTTATCTAAGTAAGTCAAAATGTATACAAAGAGGTCCTCTATGACTGGACTAAGTATAAATAAGCCAAAAATGATCAAATTTGACATTTTTCGATAGAAAAAACATTTTTTGAAAATTTCCGATTTTTCAACTAGAATGTCATGACTATACAAATCATTGAAATTTTGATCCAAGTAAGTCAAAATGTATACATAGAGGTCCTTTATGACTGGACTAAGTATAAATAAGCCAAAAATGATCAAATTTGACATTTTTCGATAGAAAAAACATTTTTTGAAAATTTCCGATTTTACAACTAAAATGTCATGACTATACAAATCATTGAAATTTTGAACCAAGAAAGTCAAAATGTATAAATAGAGGTCCTTTATGACTGGACTAAGTATAAATAAGCCAAAAATGATCAAATTTGACATATCTCGATAGAAAAAACATTTTTTGAAAATTTTCGATTTTTCAACATGAGAGTCATGACTATACAAATCATTGAAATTTTGATCCAAGTAAGTCAAAATGTATACAAAGAGGTCCTCTATGACTGGACTAAGTATAAATAAGCCAAAAATGATCAAATTTGACATTTTTCGATAGAAAAAACATTTTTTGAAATTTTCCGATTTTACAACTAGAATGTCATGACTATACAAATCATTGAAATTTTGATCCAAGTAAGTCAAAATGTATACATAGAGGTCCTTTATGACTGGACTAAGTATAAATAAGCCAAAAATGATCAAATTTGACATTTTTCGATAGAAAAAACATTTTTTGAAAATTTCCGATTTTACAACTAAAATGTCATGACTATACAAATCATTGAAATTTTGAACCAAGGAAGTCAAAATGTATAAAAAGAGGTCCTTTATGACTGGAATAAGTATAAATAAGCCAAAAATGATCAAATTTGACATTTTTCGATAGAAAAAACATTTTTTGAAAATTTCCGATTTTACAACTTAAATGTCATGACAATACAAAGCATTGAAATTTTTATCCAAGTAAGTCAAAATGTATGCATAGAGGTCCTTTATGACTGGCCTAAGTAGAAATAAGCCAAAAATGATCAAATTTGACATTTTTCGATAGAAAAAACATTTTTTGAAAATTTTCGATTTTTCAACATGAGAGTCATGACTATACAAATCATTGAAATTTTGATCCAAGTAAATCAAAATGTATACATAGAGGTCCTTTATGACTGGACTAAGTATAAATAAGCCAAAAATGATCAAATTTGACATTTTTCGATAGAAAAAACATTTTTTGAAAATTTCCGATTTTACAACTAAAATGACATGACTATACAAATCATTGAAATTTTGAACCAAGAATGTCAAAATGTATAAAAAGAGGTCCTTTATGACTGGACTAAGTATAAATAAGCCAAAAATGATCAAATTTGACATTTTTCGATAGAAAAAACGTTTTTTGCAAATTTTCGATTTTTCAACATGAGAGTCATGACTATACAAATCATTGAAATTTTGATCCAAGTAAGTCAAAATGTATACATAGAGGTCCTTTATGACTGGACTAAGTAGAAATAAGCCAAAAATGATCAAATTTGACATTTTTCGATAGAAAAAACATTTTTTGAAAATTTTCGATTTTACAACTAGAATGTCATGACTATACAAATCATTATTATTTTGATCCAAGTAAGTCAAAATGTATACATAGAGGTAGTTTATGACTGGACTAAGTATATATAAGCCAAAAATGATCAAATTTGACATTTTTCGATAGAAAGAACATTTTTTGAAAATTTCCGATTTTACAACTAGAATGTCATGACTATACAAATCATTGAAATTTTGATCCAAGTAAGTCAAAATGTATACATAGAGGTCCTTTATGACTGGACTAAGTACAAATAAGCCAAAAGTGATCAAATTTTACATTTTTCGATAGAAAAAACATTTTTTGAAAATTTTCGATTTTTCAACATGAGAGTCATGACTATACAAATCATTGAAATATTGATCCAAGTAAGTCAAAACGTATACATAGAGGTCCTTAATGACTAGACTAAGTATAGATAAGCCAAAAATGATCAAATTTGACATTTTTCGATAGAAAAAACATTTTTTGAAAATTTTCGATTTTTCAACATGAGAGTCATGACTATACAAATCATTGAAATATTGATCCAAGTAAGTCAAAACGTATACATAGAGGTCCTTAATGACTGGACTAATTATAAATAAGCCAAAAATGATCAAATTTGACATTTTTCGATAGAAAAAACATTTTTTGAAAATTTTCGATTTTTCAACATGAGAGTCATGACTATACAAATCATTGAAATTTTGATCCAAGTAAGTCAAAATGTATAGATAGAGGTCCTTTATGACTGGACTAAGTAGAAATAAGCTAAAAATGATCAAATTTGACATTTTTCGATCGAAAAAACATTTTTTGAAAATTTTCGATTTTTCAACATGAGAGTCATGACTATACAAATCATTGAAATTTTGATACAAGTAAGTCAAAACGTATACAAAGAGGTCCTTTATGACTGGACTAAGTATAAATATGCCAAAAATGATCAAATTTGACATTTTTCGATAGAAAAAACATTTTTTGAAAATTTCCGATTTTACAACTAAAATGTCATGACTATACAAATCATTGAAATTTTGATCCAAGTAAGTCAAAACGTATACATAGAGGTCCTTTATGACTGGACTAAGTTTAAATAAGCCAAAAATGATCAAATTTGACATTTTTCGATAGAAAAAACATTTTTTGAAAATTTTCGATTTTTCAACATGAGAGTCATGACTATACAAATCATTGAAATTTGATCCAAGTAAATCAAAATGTGTACATAGAGGTCCTTTATGACTGGACTAAGAATAAATAAGCCAAAAATGATCAAATTTGACATTTTTCGATAGAGAAAACATTTTTTGAAAATTTTCGATTTTTCAACATGAGAGTCATGACTATACAAATCATTGAAATTTTGATCCAAGTAAATCAAAATGTATACAAAGAGGTCCTTTATGACTGGACTAAGTATAAATAAGCCAAAAATGATCAAATTTGACATTTTTCGATAGAAAAAACATTTTTTGAAAATTTCCGATTTTACAACTAAAATGTCATGACTATACAAATCATTGAAATTTTGAACCAAGAATGTCAAAATGTATAAAAAGAGGTCCTTTATGACTGGACTAAGTATAAATAAGCCAAAAATGATCAAATTTGACATATTTCGATAGAAAAAACATTTTTTGAAAATTTCCGATTTTTCAACATGAGAGTCATGACTATACAAATCATTGTAATTTTGATCCAAGTAAGTCAAAATGTATACATAGAGGTCCTTTATGACTGGACTAAGTATAAATAAGCCAAAAATGATCAAATTTGACATTTTTCGATAGAAAAAAAATTTTTTGCAAATTTTCGATTTTTCAACATGAGAGTCATGACTATACAAATCATTGAAATTTTGATCCAAGTAAGTCAAAATGTATACATAGAGGTCCTTTATGACTGGACTAAGTAGAAATAAGCCAAAAATGATCAAATTTGACATTTTTCGATAGAAAAAACATTTTTTGAAAATTTTCGATTTTACAACTAGAATGTCATGACTATACAAATCATTAACATTTTGATCCAAGTAAGTCAAAATGTATACATAGATGTAGTTTATGACTGGACTAAGTATAAATAAGCCAAAAATGATCAAATTTGACATTTTTCGATAGAAAGAACATTTTTTGAAAATTTCCGATTTTACAACTAGAATGTCATGACTATACAAATCATTGAAATTTTGATCCAAGTAAGTCAAAATGTATACATAGAGGTCCTTTATGACTGGACTAAGTACAAATAAGCCAAAAGTGATCAAATTTGACATTTTTCGATAGAAAAAACGTTTTTTGAAAATTTTCGATTTTTCAACATGAGAGTCATGACTATACAAATCATTGAAATATTGATCCAAGTAAGTCAAAACGTATACATAGAGGTCCTTAATGACTGGACTAAGTATAAATAAGCCAAAAATGATCAAATTTGACATTTTTCGATAGAAAAAACATTTTTTGAAAATTTTCGATTTTTCAACATGAGAGTCATGACTATACAAATCATTGAAATTTTGATCCAAGTAAGTCAAAATGTATAGATAGAGGTCCTTTATGACTGGACTAAGTAGAAATAAGCTAAAAAAGATCAAATTTGACATTTTTCGATCGAAAAAACATTTTTTGAAAATTTTCGATTTTTCAACATGAGAGTCATGACTATACAAATCATTGAAATTTTGATACAAGTAAGTCAAAACGTATACAAAGAGGTCCTTTATGACTGGACTAAGTATAAATATGCCAAAAATGATCAAATTTGACATTTTTCGATAGAAAAAACATTTTTTTAAAATTTCCGATTTTACAACTAAATTGTCATGACTATACAAATCATTGAAATTTTGATCCAAGTAAGTCAAAACGTATACATAGAGGTCCTTTATGACTGGACTAAGTTTAAATAAGCCAAAAATGATCAAATTTGACATTTTTCGATAGAAAAAACATTTTTTGAAAATTTTCGATTTTTCAACATGAGAGTCATGACTATACAAATCATTGAAATTTTGATCCAAGTAAATCAAAATGTGTACATAGAGGTCCTTTATGACTGGACTAAGTATAAATA
The DNA here is from genome assembly GCF_905475395.1 of Chrysoperla carnea. Lineage (NCBI taxonomy): Eukaryota > Metazoa > Arthropoda > Insecta > Neuroptera > Chrysopidae > Chrysoperla > Chrysoperla carnea. The sequence continues at coordinate 27,456 of NW_025408244.1, read as the reverse complement.
AGCCAAAAATGATCAAATTTGACATTTTTCGATAGAAAAAACATTTTTTGAAAATTTTCGATTTTTCAACATGAGAGTCATGACTATACAAATCATTGTAATTTTGATCCAAGTAAGTCAAAATGTATACATAGAGGTCCTTTATGATTGGACTAAGTATAAATATGCCAAAAATGATCAAATTTGACATTTTTCGATAGAAAAAACATTTTTTGAAAATTTTCGATTTTTCAACATGAGAGTCATGACTATACAAATCATTGAAATTTTGATCCAAGTAAGTCAAAATGTATACAAAGAGATCCTTTATGACTGGACTAAGTATAAATAAGCCAAAAATGATCAAATTTGACATTTTTCGATAGAAAAAACATTTTTTGAAAATTTCCGATTTTACAACTAAAATGTCATGACTATACAAATCATTGAAATTTTGATCCAAGTAAGTCAAAACGTATACATAGAGGTCCTTTATGACTGGACTAAGTTTAAATAAGCCAAAAATGATCAAATTTGACATTTTTCGATAGAAAAAACATTTTTTGAAAATTTTCGATTTTTCAACATGAGAGTCATGACTATACAAATCATTGAAATTTGATCCAAGTAAATCAAAATGTGTACATAGAGGTCTTTTATGACTGGACTAAGAATAAATAAGCCAAAAATGATCAAATTTGACATTTTTCGATAGAGAAAACATTTTTTGAAAATTTTCGATTTTTCAACATGAGAGTCATGACTATACAAATCATTGAAATTTTGATCCAAGTAAATCAAAATGTATACAAAGAGGTCCTTTATGACTGGACTAAGTATAAATAAGCCAAAAATGATCAAATTTGACATTTTTCGATAGAAAAAACATTTTTTGAAAATTTCCGATTTTACAACTAAAATGTCATGACTATACAAATCATTGAAATTTTGAACCAAGAATGTCAAAATGTATAAAAAGAGGTCCTTTATGACTGGACTAAGTATAAATAAGCCAAAAATGATCAAATTTGACATATTTCGATAGAAAAAACATTTTTTGAAAATTTCCGATTTTTCAACATGAGAGTCATGACTATACAAATCATTGTAATTTTGATCCAAGTAAGTCAAAATGTATACATAGAGGTCCTTTATGACTGGACTAAGTATAAATAAGCCAAAAATGATCAAATTTGACATTTTTCGATAGAAAAAACATTTTTTGCAAATTTTCGATTTTTCAACATGAGAGTCATGACTATACAAATCATTGAAATTTTGATCCAAGTAAGTCAAAATGTATACATAGAGGTCCTTTATGACAGGACTAAGTAGAAATAAGCCAAAAATGATCAAATTTGACATTTTTCGATAGAAAAAACATTTTTTGAAAATTTTCGATTTTACAACTAGAATGTCATGACTATACAAATCATTAACATTTTGATCCAAGTAAGTCAAAATGTATACATAGATGTAGTTTATGACTGGACTAAGTATAAATAAGCCAAAAATGATCAAATTTGACATTTTTCGATAGAAAGAACATTTTTTGAAAATTTCCGATTTTACAACTAGAATGTCATGACTATACAAATCATTGAAATTTTGATCCAAGTAAGTCAAAATGTATACATAGAGGTCCTTTATGACTGGACTAAGTACAAATAAGCCAAAAGTGATCAAATTTGACATTTTTCGATAGAAAAAACATTTTTTGAAAATTTTCGATTTTTCAACATGAGAGTCATGACTATACAAATCATTGAAATATTGATCCAAGTAAGTCAAAACGTATACATAGAGGTCCTTAATGACTGGACTAAGTATAAATAAGCCAAAAATGATCAAATTTGACATTTTTCGATAGAAAAAACATTTTTTGAAAATTTTCGATTTTTCAACATGAGAGTCATGACTATACAAATCATTGAAATTTTGATCCAAGTAAGTCAAAATGTATAGATAGAGGTCCTTTATGACTGGACTAAGTAGAAATAAGCTAAAAAAGATCAAATTTGACATTTTTCGATCGAAAAAACATTTTTTGAAAATTTTCGATTTTTCAACATGAGAGTCATGACTATACAAATCATTGAAATTTTGATACAAGTAAGTCAAAACGTATACAAAGAGGTCCTTTATGACTGGACTAAGTATAAATATGCCAAAAATGATCAAATTTGACATTTTTCGATAGAAAAAACATTTTTTTAAAATTTCCGATTTTACAACTAAATTGTCATGACTATACAAATCATTGAAATTTTGATCCAAGTAAGTCAAAACGTATACATAGAGGTCCTTTATGACTGGACTAAGTTTAAATAAGCCAAAAATGATCAAATTTGACATTTTTCGATAGAAAAAACATTTTTTGAAAATTTTCGATTTTTCAACATGAGAGTCATACATGAGAGTATTTGTATACAAATCATTGAAATTTTGAACCAAGAAAGTCAAAATGTATAAATAGAGGTCCTTTATGACTGGACTAAGTATAAATAAGCCAAAAATGATCAAATTTGACATTTTTCGATAGAAAAAACATTTTTTGAAAATTTCCGATTTTACAACTAGAATGTCATGACTATACAAATCATTGAAATTTTGATCCAAGTAAGTCAAAATGTATACATAGAGGTCCTTTATGACTGGACTAAGTATAAATAAGCCAAAAGTGATCAAATTTGACATTTGTCGATAGAAAAAACATTTTTTGAAAATTTCCGATTTTACAACTAGAATGTCATGACTATACAAATCATTGAAATTTTGATCCAAGTAAGTCAAAATGTATACATAGAGGTCCTTTATGATTGGACTAAGTATAAATATGCCAAAAATGATCAAATTTGACATTTTTCGATAGAAAAAACATTTTTTGAAAATTTTCGATTTTTCAACTAGAATGTCATGACTATACAAATCATTGAAATTTTGATCCAAGCAAGTCAAAATGTATACATAGAGGTCCTTTATGACTGGACTAAGTATAAATAAGCCAAAAATGATCAAATTTGACATTTTTCGATAGAAATAACATTTTTTGAAAATTTTCGATTTTTCAACATGAGAGTCATGACTATGCAAATCATTGAAATTTTGATCCAAGTAAGTCAAAATGTATACATAGAAATCCTTTATGACTGGGCTAAGTATAAATAAGCCAAAATGATCAAATTTGACATTTTTCGATAGAAAAAACATTTTTTGAAAATTTCCGATTTTACAACTAGAATGTCATGACTATACAAATCATTGAAATTTTGATCCAAGTAAGTCAAAATGTATACATAGAGGTCCTTTATGACTGGACTAAGTATAAATAAGCCAAAAATGATCAAATTTGACATTTTTCGAAAGAAAAAACATTTTTTGAAAATTTTCGATTTTTCAACATGAGAGTCACGACTATACAAATCATTGAAATTTTGATCCAAATAAGTCAAAATGTATACATAGAGGTCGTTTATGACTGGACAAAGTATAAATAAGCCAAAAATGATCAAATTTGACATTTTTCGATAGAAAAAACATTTTTTGAAAATTTTCGATTTTTCAACTAGAATGTCATGACTATACAAATCATTGAAATTTTGATCCAAGTAAGTCAAAATGTATACATATAGGTCCTTTATGGAGTTAACAAAATTTTTGCAAGTGCACCAGGCCAAAATTGGCTGCCTATACAAGCATCATTAATTAATCCGCCGCTAATTCAGTAGGAAATAATATTTTTTATAGGCTAACTAATTATTTTTATTTCCACGAGAAGCATTAAGCTTATAAAATTGTACCGGAATGAATGAATCAGGACATAAAGTAGTGAGAAAAAATTAGAGAATTTAAGAATAATTTGCAGCCAAATATTTGAATCTAAGTGTAAAAGTAATAGTTTACGGTTTAATAAGTGAAATTTATTGAAAGTTTGAAATTTTAGTGCTTAAAAATAAAAATATATAATAAAAGTTAAAATTGCTAAAATCAAGTTGTCATTCAAATTATCAATAACCTAAAAAAGGAACTACATTTACTTCATACTAAACATTAATTAAATCATTGACACTGTAAAATATAGTTTTAAAGGTGAAACAGTATAAAATTGTGTTAAAAAATATCCTTTTCTTTTAGACTAAAACCATAAATTGAATTAATTAGAATACAATTTTCGTCAAAATTGTAAACATTCAATAATATACTGTATTAAATTATTAACAATATATCTTGTGTCATCATAGCTGTGTGTATTTGTTGTACGACTCTGAAAAAGTTAATTTGAGGTGCGTTGGTTTCGAATCTTGTGATAAGCAATATAATTTTTTATTTTTAAATAACTTTGTTTATCTATATATATAAGCAAAAAAAAAAAACAATAATGGATTCATTAACTGAAGATAATAAAAATTTGTTTCAAGCCATTTCTACATTTTTTAACGAAAGATTGGAATTAAACGAAAATAAAATAATGAACGAGATGAAGGAATTGAAACAAATGAACCAACAGCTGCAGTCTAGATGTTCTGAACTGGAAAGGGTAGTTGAGTCACAAAATGAAACAATATTGCAAATGGAAAAAAAATTAAATGACAATAATTTGATTATTTATGGGTTAAGCGAGAGTCCCGATATTGAGGAAGATGTTGAAGAAAGCGTTTTAAAAATGATTAACTCAAAACTACAATTGAATGTGAAAAGCGAAGATATTCAAAAATCGTATAGATTAGGAAAATGTGTCACAGCATTAAAGCCCAGGCCTATTCGTATTCATTTAAATAATAATAAGATTAAAACTCAAATTATAAGAGAACGAACTAAATTAAAGGGTACGAAAATTTTTATTAATGATGATTTGCCCAAGATATTAAGAGCAAGGGAAGCTGAGAACAGAAGGAAGCGGCAAGAAAATTATAACGAAAAATTTAATACCCAAAGACCTAAGCGACCCATACCTCAATCATCGGAGGAAGGGGATGAAGTGAATAGAATTGTTCAAGAATATAAAAAAATCAATAGCACCAACACTTCTGGTAAAAAAAAACTTAAAGATTTAAATATAGTTTTTTGGAACATAGAAGGCATCAAAAAGAAGCTTTGTAATAAAAATGTTAGTGAGTATTTAAAAAAATTTAGTTTTATTGGATTAGTAGAGACGTGGTCAAGAGAGGGAGAAACTTTCATATTAGATGGTTTTGAAGGTGTGTTTAAAAGCGGGGAAAGAAAATCGGGTAAAGGCAGATATCCAGGAGGCTTAGCAATTTTTTATAGAAGTGAGTTTTGCAAGAATGTTAAAGAAATCAAAAGCTCTCTGAATGGTGTTTTATGGGTATTAATTGAATATGATGGAATGCAACTACTATTAGGGGTCATTTACCTTCAACCAGAAGATTCTCAATACTCTGAAAATAATTTTTTTGTCTTAATTGAATCTGAAATAGTTTCTCTTATTCAGTCACACCCTAATGCTGAAATCATCATCGGTGGCGATTGGAATGCTAGAATAGGGAACGAACCAGATCAAATCAATCAACCTGAAGAATTTTTTAGTGTTGAATACACCAATAAAATCATGATTAAGCCGAGATGTAGCAAGGATAAATTCAAAAACAAATACGGTGACAAATTTCTACAGTTTGTGAAAGACAATAGTCTCATAATATTAAATGGAAGAACTGAAGGTGACCGTGAAGGGGAATGGACATATGTCTCAAAGAACGGTAGAAGTGTGGTTGACTACGTTTGTGTAACTGAAGGTCTGTGGGGGAATAATCTGAGTATGAATGTGGGAGAAATGATTGAGTCGCTGCATTTTCCCATAGAAATTTCACTAGTTATCGAGGAATGTAATTATCAGGCTGTAGACACCTATGATGCTAAAATCCTCACTAAATATAGATGGTCTACCCAATCAGAATCTAGCATAAAAAATAAAATCAGTTCTTCAGAATCCAATATCTACCTTGTTGGCATAGAACATATGATTTACGAAAGTAAAATAAACGAGGCTGTCATAATATTGCAAAAATGGATGAACTTAATTTGTAAGGAAATTGAAATTAATTATCATCATAATGCATATCTTCCAAAATCAACTCATAGTAAATGGCACGATGCAGAATGTAAAGAAAAAAGGAGAGAAGTTAAAAGAAATCTGAGAGCAATGAGGAGATTCAGGCATAATTTTAACAAACAACTCTATTTAATTGACTAGTAAAAGTGAGTATACGCTATTATGTGACAAAAAAAAACAAGACTATAAAAATGAATTTGTGTCAAGTATTAACGAGGCTCTCAGCAAAAACGATATGAAGGCATTATGGAGAACTATTAATAGTGACAATTGTAAAAGGAAAGAAATGAATATTAGGGGTAATATAAATTCTGATACATGGGTTAATCACTATGTTAAATTATACGGAGAACGGAGCTTTCTGGATTCTGATGCGCTTAATATAAGTGAATCGGAAATAAGTGTTGGTGATAGCAACATTCAGATAGACAACAACGATATAGAATGGGTGATAGATTCTATTAAAACAGGTATCGTTTTCAATATAAAAAACATTTTTTGAAAATTTTCGATTGTTCAACATGAGAATCATGACTATACAAATCATTGAAATTTTGATCCAAGTAAGTCAAAAAGGATACAAAGAGGTCGTATATGACTGGACTAAGTATAAATAAGCTAAAAATGATCCAATTTGACATTTTTCGATAGAAAAAACATTTTTTGAAAATTTCCGATTTTACAACTAGAATGTCATGACTATACAAATCATTGAAATTTTGATCAAAGTAAGTCAAAATGTATACATAGAGGTCCTTTATGACTGGACTAAGTATAAATAAGCCAAAAATGATCAAATTTGACATTTTTCGATAGAAAAAACATTTTTTGAAAATTTTCGATTTTTCAACATGAGAGTCATGACTATACAAATCATTGAAATTTTGATCCAAGTAAGTCAAAATGTATACATAGTGGTCCTTTATGACTGGACTAAGTATAAATTAGCCAAAAATGATCAAATTTGACATTTATCGATAGAAAAAACATTTTTTGAAAATTTCCGATTTTACAACTAGAATGTCATGACTATACAAATCATTGAAATTTTGATCCAAGTAAGTAAAAATGTATACATAGAGGTCCTTTGTGACTGGACTAAGTATAAATAAGCCAAAAATGATCAAATTTGACATTTTTCGATAGAAAAAACATTTTTTGAAAATTTTCGATTTTTCAACATGAGAATCATGAATATACAAATCATTGAAATTTTGATCCAAGTAAGTCAAAATGTATACATAGAGGTAGTTTATGACTGGACTAGGTATAAATAAGCCAAAAATGATCAAATTTGACATTTTTCGATATAAAAAACATTTTTTGAAAATTTTCGATTGTTCAACATGAGAATCATGACTATACAAATCATTGAAATTTTGATCCAAGTAAGTCAAAAAGGATACAAAGAGGTCGTATATGACTGGACTAAGTATAAATAAGCTAAAAATGATCCAATTTGACATTTTTCGATAGAAAAAACATTTTTTGAAAATTTCCGATTTTACAACTAGAATGTCATGACTATACAAATCATTGAAATTTTGATCAAAGTAAGTCAAAATGTATACATAGAGGTCCTTTATGACTGGACTAAGTATAAATAAGCCAAAAATGATCAAATTTGACATTTTTCGATAGAAAAAACATTTTTTGAAAATTTTCGATTTATCAACATGAGAGTCATGACTATACAAATCATTGAAATTTTGATCCAAGTAAGTCAAAAAGCATACAAAGAGGTCGTATATGACTGGACTAAGTATAAATAAGCTAAAAATGATCAAATTTGACATTTTTCGATAGAAAAAACATTTTTTGAAAATTTCCGATTTTACAACTAGAATGTCATGACTATACAAATCATTGAAATTTTGATCAAAGTAAGTCAAAATGTATACATAGAGGTCCTTTATGACTGGACTAAGTATAAATTAGCCAAAAATGATCAAATTTGACATTTATCGATAGAAAAAACATTTTTTGAATATTTCCGATTTTACAACTAGAATGTCATGACTATACAAATCATTGAAATTTTGATCCAAGTAAGTCAAAATGTATACATAGAGGTCCTTTATGACTGGACTAAGTATAAATAAGCCAAAAATGATCAAATTTGACATTTTTCGATAGAAAAAACATTTTTTGAAAATTTCCGATTTTACAACTAGAATGTCATGACTATAAAAATCATTGTATTTTTGATCCAAGTAAGTCAAAATGTATACATAGAGTTCCTTTATGACTGGACTAAGTATAAATAAGCCAATAATGATCAAATTTGACATTTATCGATAGAAAAAACATTTTTTGAATATTTCCGATTTTACAACTAGAATGTCATGACTTTACAAATCATTGAAATTTTGATCCAAGTAAGTCAAAATGTATACATAGAGATCCTTTATGACTGGACTAAGTATAAATAAGCCAAAAATGATCAAATTTGACATTTTTCGATAGAAAAAACATTTTTTGAAAATTTTCGATTATTCAACATGAGAGTCATGACTATTCAAATCATTGAAATTTTGATCCAAGTAAGTCAAAATGTATACATAGAGGTCCTTTATGACTGGACTAAGTATAAATAAGCCAAAAATGATCAAATTTGACATTTTTCGATAGAAAAAACATTTTTTGAAAATTTTCGATTTTTCAACATGAGAGTCATGACTATACAAATCATTGAAATTTTGATCCAAATAAGTCAAAATGTATACATAGAGGTCGTTTATGACTGGACTAAGTATAAATTAGCCAAAAATGATCAAATTTGACATTTTTCGATAGAAAAAACATTTTTTGAAAATTTCCGATTTTACAACTAGAATGTCATGACTATACAAATCATTGAAATTTTGATCCAAGTAAGTAAAAATGTATACATAGAGGTCCTTTATGACTGGACTAAGTATAAATAAGCCAAAAATGATCAAATTTGACATTTTTCGATAGAAAAAACATTTTTGAAAATTTTCGATTTTTCAACATGAGAATCATGACTATACAAATCATTGAAATTTTGATCCAAGTAAGTCAAAATGTATACATAGAGGAAGTTTATGACTGGACTAAGTATAAATAAGCCAAAAATGATCAAATTTGACATTTTTCGATATAAAAAACATTTTTTGAAAATTTTCGATTGTTCAACATGAGAATCATGACTATACAAAGCATTGAAATTTTGATCCAAGTAAGTCAAAAAGGATACAAAGAGGTCGTATATGACTGGACTAAGTATAAATAAGCTAAAAATGATCAAATTTGACATTTTTCGATAGAAAAAACATTTTTTGAAAATTTCCGATTTTACAACTAGAATGTCATGACTATACAAATCATTGAAATTTTGATCAAAGTAAGTCAAAATGTATACATAGAGGTCCTTTATGACTGGACTAAGTATAAATAAGCCAAAAATGATCAAATTTGACATTTTTCGATAGAAAAAACATTTATTGAAAATTTTCGATTTTTCAACATGAGAGTCATGACTATACAAATCATTGAAATTTTGATCCAAGTAAGTCAAAAATCATACAAAGAGGTCGTATATGACTGGACTAAGTATAAATAAGCTAAAAATGATCCAATTTGACATTTTTCGATAGAAAAAACATTTTTTGAAAATTTCCGATTTTACAACTAGAATGTCATGACTATACAAATCATTGAAATTTTGATCAAAGTAAGTCAAAATGTATACATAGAGGTCCTTTATGACTGGACTAAGTATAAATAAGCCAAAAATGATCAAATTTGACATTTATCGATAGAAAAAACATTTTTTGAATATTTCCGATTTTACAACTAGAATGTCATGACTATACAAATCATTGAAATTTTGATCCAAGTAAGTCAAAATGTATACATAGAGGTCCTTTATGACTGGACTAAGTATAAATAAGCCAAAAATGATCAAATTTGACATTTTTCGATAGAAAAAACATTTTTTGAAAATTTCCGATTTTACAACTAGAATGTCATGACTATAAAAATCATTGTATTTTTGATCCAAGTAAGTCAAAATGTATACATAGAGTTCCTTTATGACTGGACTAAGTATAAATAAGCCAATAATGATCAAATTTGACATTTATCGATAGAAAAAACATTTTTTGAATATTTCCGATTTTACAACTAGAATGTCATGACTTTACAAATCATTGAAATTTTGATCCAAGTAAGTCAAAATGTATACATAGAGATCCTTTATGACTGGACTAAGTATAAATAAGCCAAAAATGATCAAATTTGACATTTTTCGATAGAAAAAACATTTTTTGAAAATTTTCGATTTATCAACATGAGAGTCATGACTATACAAATCATGGAAATTTTGATCCAAGTAAGTCAAAATGTATACATAGAGGTCCTTTATGACTGGACTAAGTATAAATTAGCCAAAAATGATCAAATTTGACATTTATCGATAGAAAAAACATTTTTTGAAAATTTTCGATTTTTCAACATGAGAGTCATGACTATACAAATCATTGAAATTTTGATCCAAATAAGTCAAAATGTATACATAGAGGAAGTTTATGACTGGACTAAGTATAAATAAGCCAAAAATGATCAAATTTGACATTTTTCGATATAAAAAACATTTTTTGAAAATTTTCGATTGTTCAACATGAGAATCATGACTATACAAAGCATTGAAATTTTGATCCAAGTAAGTCAAAAAGGATACAAAGAGGTCGTATATGACTGGACTAAGTATAAATAAGCTAAAAATGATCAAATTTGACATTTTTCGATAGAAAAAACATTTTTTGAAAATTTCCGATTTTACAACTAGAATGTCATGACTATACAAATCATTGAAATTTTGATCAAAGTAAGTCAAAATGTATACATAGAGGTCCTTTATGACTGGACTAAGTATAAATAAGCCAAAAATGATCAAATTTGACATTTTTCGATAGAAAAAACATTTATTGAAAATTTTCGATTTTTCAACATGAGAGTCATGACTATACAAATCATTGAAATTTTGATCCAAGTAAGTCAAAAATCATACAAAGAGGTCGTATATGACTGGACTAAGTATAAATAAGCTAAAAATGATCAAATTTGACATTTTTCGATAGAAAAAACATTTTTTGAAAATTTCCGATTTTACAACTAGAATGTCATGACTATACAAATCATTGAAATTTTGATCAAAGTTAGTCAAAATGTATACATAGAGGTCCTTTATGACTGGACTAAGTATAAATTAGCCAAAAATGATCAAATTTGACATTTTTCGATAGAAAAAACCTTTTTGAAAATTTCCGATTTTCCAACTAGAATGTCATGACTATACAAATCATTGAAATTTTGACCCAAGTAAGTCAAAATGGGTACAAAGAGGTCATATATGACTGGACTAAGTATTAATAAGCCAAAAATGATCCAATTTGACATTTTTGAATAGAAAAAACATTTTTTGAAAATTTTCGATTTTTCAACATGAGAGTCATGACTATACAAATCATTGAAATTTTGATCCAAGTAAGTCAAAATGTATACATAGAGGTCCTTTATGACTTTACTAAGTATAAATAAGCCAAAAATGATCAAATTTGACATTTTTCGATAGAAAAAACATTTTTTGAAAATTTCCGATTTTACAACTAGAATGTCATGACTATAAAAATCATTGTATTTTTGATCCAAGTAAGTCAAAATGTATACATAGAGGTCGTTTATGACTGGACTAAGTATAAATTAGCCAAAAATGATCAAATTTGACATTTTTCGATAGAAAAAACATTTTTTGAATATTTCCGATTTTACAACTAGAATGTCATGACTATACAAATCATTGAAATTTTGATCAAAGTAAGTCAAAATGTATACATAGAGGTCCTTTATGACTGGACTAAGTATAAATTAGCCAAAAATGATCAAATTTGACATTTATCGATAGAAAAAACATTTTTTGAATATTTCCGATTTTACAACTAGAATGTCATGACTATACAAATCATTGAAATTTTGATCCAAGTAAGTCAAAATGTATACATAGAGGTCCTTTATGACTGGACTAAGTATAAATAAGCCAAAAATGATCAAATTTGACATTTTTCGATAGAAAAAACATTTTTTGAAAATTTCCGATTTTACAACTAGAATGTCATGACTATACAAATCATTGAAATTTTGATCAAAGTAAGTCAAAATGTATACATAGAGGTCCTTTATGACTGGACTAAGTATAAATAAGCCAAAAATGATCAAATTTGACATTTTTCGATAGAAAAAACATTTATTGAAAATTTTCGATTTTTCAACATGAGAGTCATGACTATACAAATCATTGAAATTTTGATCCAAGTAAGTCAAAAATCATACAAAGAGGTCGTATATGACTGGACTAAGTATAAATAAGCTAAAAATGATCAAATTTGACATTTTTCGATAGAAAAAACATTTTTTGAAAATTTCCGATTTTACAACTAGAATGTCATGACTATACAAATCATTGAAATTTTGATCAAAGTAAGTCAAAATGTATACATAGAGGTCCTTTATGACTGGACTAAGTATAAATTAGCCAAAAATGATCAAATTTGACATTTTTCGATAGAAAAAACCTTTTTGAAAATTTCCGATTTTCCAACTAGAATGTCATGACTATACAAATCATTGAAATTTTGACCCAAGTAAGTCAAAATGGGTACAAAGAGGTCATATATGACTGGACTAAGTATTAATAAGCCAAAAATGATCCAATTTGACATTTTTGAATAGAAAAAACATTTTTTGAAAATTTTCGATTTTTCAACATGAGAGTCATGACTATACAAATCATTGAAATTTTGATCCAAGTAAGTCAAAATGTATACATAGAGGTCCTTTATGACCTTACTAAGTATAAATAAGCCAAAAATGATCAAATTTGACATTTTTCGATAGAAAAAACATTTTTTGAAAATTTCCGATTTTACAACTAGAATGTCATGACTATAAAAATCATTGTATTTTTGATCCAAGTAAGTCAAAATGTATACATAGAGGTCGTTTATGACTGGACTAAGTATAAATTAGCCAAAAATGATCAAATTTGACATTTTTCGATAGAAAAAACATTTTTTGAATATTTCCGATTTTACAACTAGAATGTCATGACTATACAAATCATTGAAATTTTGATCAAAGTAAGTCAAAATGTATACATAGAGGTCCTTTATGACTGGACTAAGTATAAATTAGCCAAAAATGATCAAATTTGACATTTATCGATAGAAAAAACATTTTTTGAATATTTCCGATTTTACAACTAGAATGTCATGACTATACAAATCATTGAAATTTTGATCCAAGTAAGTCAAAATGTATACATAGAGGTCCTTTATGACTGGACTAAGTATAAATAAGCCAAAAATGATCAAATTTGACATTTTTCGATAGAAAAAACATTTTTTGAAAATTTCCGATTTTACAACTAGAATGTCATGACTATAAAAATCATTGTATTTTTGATCCAAGTAAGTCAAAATGTATACATAGAGTTCCTTTATGACTGGACTAAGTATAAATAAGCCAATAATGATCAAATTTGACATTTATCGATAGAAAAAACATTTTTTGAATATTTCCGATTTTACAACTAGAATGTCATGACTTTACAAATCATTGAAATTTTGATCCAAGTAAGTCAAAATGTATACATAGAGATCCTTTATGACTGGACTAAGTATAAATAAGCCAAAAATGGTCAAATTTGACATTTTTCGATAGAAAAAACATTTTTTGAAAATTTTCGATTATTCAACATGAGAGTCATGACTATTCAAATCATTGAAATTTTGATCCAAGTAAGTCAAAATGTATACATAGAGGTCCTTTATGACTGGACTAAGTATAAATAAGCCAAAAATGATCAAATTTGACATTTTTCGATAGAAAAAACATTTTTTGAAAATTTTCGATTTTTCAACATGAGAGTCATGACTATACAAATCATTGAAATTTTGATCCAAATAAGTCAAAATGTATACATAGAGGTCGTTTATGACTGGACTAAGTATAAATTAGCCAAAAATGATCAAATTTGACATTTTTCGATAGAAAAAACATTTTTTGAAAATTTCCGATTTTACAACTAGAATGTCATGACTATACAAATCATTGAAATTTTGATCCAAGTAAGTAAAAATGTATACATAGAGGTCCTTTATGACTGGACTAAGTATAAATAAGCCAAAAATGATCAAATTTGACATTTTTCGATAGAAAAAACATTTTTGAAAATTTTCGATTTTTCAACATGAGAATCATGACTATACAAATCATTGAAATTTTGATCCAAGTAAGTCAAAATGTATACATAGAGGAAGTTTATGACTGGACTAAGTATAAATAAGCCAAAAATGATCAAATTTGACATTTTTCGATATAAAAAACATTTTTTGAAAATTTTCGATTGTTCAACATGAGAATCATGACTATACAAAGCATTGAAATTTTGATCCAAGTAAGTCAAAAAGGATACAAAGAGGTCGTATATGACTGGACTAAGTATAAATAAGCTAAAAATGATCAAATTTGACATTTTTCGATAGAAAAAACATTTTTTGAAAATTTCCGATTTTACAACTAGAATGTCATGACTATACAAATCATTGAAATTTTGATCAAAGTAAGTCAAAATGTATACATAGAGGTCCTTTATGACTGGACTAAGTATAAATAAGCCAAAAATGATCAAATTTGACATTTTTCGATAGAAAAAACATTTATTGAAAATTTTCGATTTTTCAACATGAGAGTCATGACTATACAAATCATTGAAATTTTGATCCAAGTAAGTCAAAAATCATACAAAGAGGTCGTATATGACTGGACTAAGTATAAATGAGCTAAAAATGATCAAATTTGACATTTTTCGATAGAAAAAACATTTTTTGAAAATTTCCGATTTTACAACTAGAATGTCATGACTATACAAATCATTGAAATTTTGATCAAAGTAAGTCAAAATGTATACATAGAGGTCCTTTATGACTGGACTAAGTATAAATTAGCCAAAAATGATCAAATTTGACATTTTTCGATAGAAAAAACCTTTTTGAAAATTTCCGATTTTCCAACTAGAATGTCATGACTATACAAATCATTGAAATTTTGACCCAAGTAAGTCAAAATGGGTACAAAGAGGTCATATATGACTGGACTAAGTATTAATAAGCCAAAAATGATCCAATTTGACATTTTTGAATAGAAAAAACATTTTTTGAAAATTTTCGATTTTTCAACATGAGAGTCATGACTATACAAATCATTGAAATTTTGATCCAAGTAAGTCAAAATGTATACATAGAGGTCCTTTATGACTTTACTAAGTATAAATAAGCCAAAAATGATCAAATTTGACATTTTTCGATAGAAAAAACATTTTTTGAAAATTTCCGATTTTACAACTAGAATGTCATGACTATAAAAATCATTGTATTTTTGATCCAAGTAAGTCAAAATGTATACATAGAGGTCGTTTATGACTGGACTAAGTATAAATTAGCCAAAAATGATCAAATTTGACATTTTTCGATAGAAAAAACATTTTTTGAATATTTCCGATTTTACAACTAGAATGTCATGACTATACAAATCATTGAAATTTTGATCCAAGTAAGTCAAAATGTATACATAGAGATCCTATATGACTGAAATAAGTATAAAAAAGCCAAAAATGAGCAAATTTGACATTTTTCGATAGAAAAAACATTTTTTGAAAATTTTCGATTATTCAACATGAGAGTCATGACTATTCAAATCATTGAAATTTTGATCCAAGTAAGTCAAAATGGATACAAAGAGGTCGTATATGACTGGACTAAGTATAAATAAGCCAAAAATGATCAAATTTGACATTTTTCGATAGAAAAAACATTTTTTTAAAATTTTCGATTTTTCAACATGATTGTCATGACTATACAAATCATTGAAATTTTGATCCAAGGAAGTCAAAATGTATACATAGAGGTCCTTTATGACTGGACTAAGTATAAATAAGCCAAAAATGATCAAATTTGACATTTTTCGATAGAAAAAACATTTTTTGAAAATTTCCGATTTTACAACATGATTGTTATGACTATACAAATCATTGAAATTTTGATCCAAGTAAGTCAAAATGTATACATAGAGGTCCTATATGACTGGACTAAGTATAAATAAGCCAAAAATGATCAAATTAGGCATTTTTCGACAGAAAAATATTTTTTGAAAATTTCCGATTTTACAACTAGAATGTCATGACTATACAAATCATTGAAAATTTGATCCAAGTAAGTCAAAATGTATACATAGAGATCCTTTATGACTGGACTAAGTATAAATAAGCCAAAAATGATCAAATTTGACATTTTTCGATAGAAAAAACATTTTTTGAAAATTTTCGATTATTCAACATAAGAGTCATGACTATACAAATCATTGAAATTTTGATCCAAGTAAGTCAAAATGGATACAAAGAGGTCGTTAATGACTGGACTAAGTATAAATAAGCCAAAAATGATCAAATTTGACATTTTTCGATAGAAAAAACATTTTTTGAAAATTTTCGATTTTTCAACATGAGAGTCATGACTATACAAATCATTAAAATTTAGATCCAAGTAAGTCAAAATGTAAACATAGAGGTCCTTTATGACTAGACTAAGTATAAATAAGCCAAAAATGATCAAATTTGACATTTTTTGATAGAAAAAACATTTCTGAAAAATTCCGATTTTACAACTAGAATGTCATGACTATAAAAATCATTGAAATTTTGATCCAAGTAAGTCAAAATGTATACATAGAGGTCCTTTATGACTAAACTAAATATAAATAAGCCAATAATGATCAAATTTGACATTTTTCGATAGAAAAAACATTTTTTGAAAATTTCCGATTTTAAAACTAGAATGTCATGACTATACAATTCATTGAAATTTTGATCCAAGTAAGTCAAAATGTATACATTGAGGTCCTTTATGACTGGACTAAGTATAAATAAGCCAAAAATGATCAAATTTGACATTTTTCGATAGAAAAAACATTTTTTGAAAATTTTCGATTTTTCAACATGAGAGTCATGACTATACAAATCATTGAAATTTTGATCCAAGTAAGTCAAAATGTATACAAAGAGGTTCTTTATGACTGGACTAAGTATAAGTAAGCCAAAAATGATCAAATTTGACATTTTTCGACAGAAAAATATTTTTTGAAAATTTCCGATTTTACAACTAGAATGTCATGACTATACAAATCATTGAAAATTTGATCCAAGTAAGTCAAAATGTATACATAGAGGTCCTTTATGACTGGACTAAGTATAAATAAGCCAAAAATGATCAAATTTGACATTTTTCGATAGAAAAAACATTTTTTGAAAATTCCGATTTTACAACATGATTGTTATGACTATACAAATCATTGAAATTTTGATCCAAGTAAGTCAAAATGTATACATAGAGGTCCTATATGACTGGACTAAGTATAAATAAGCCAAAAATGATCAAATTAGGCATTTTTCGACAGAAAAATATTTTTTGAAAATTTCCGATTTTACAACTAGAATGTCATGACTATACAAATCATTGAAAATTTGATCCAAGTAAGTCAAAATGTATACATAGAGATCCTTTATGACTGGACTAAGTATAAATAAGCCAAAAATGATCAAATTTGACATTTTTCGATAGAAAAAACATTTTTTGAAAATTTTCGATTATTCAACATGAGAGTCATGACTATACAAATCATTGAAATTTTGATCAAAGTAAGTCAAAATGGATACAAAGAGGTCGTTAATGACTGGACTAAGTATAAATAAGCCAAAAATGATCAAATTTGACATTTTTCGATAGAAAAAACATTTTTTGAAAAATTCCGATTTTACAACTAGAATGTCATGACTATAAAAATCATTGAAATTTTGATCCAAGTAAGTCAAAATGTATACATAGAGGTCCTTTATGACTAAACTAAATATAAATAAGCCAATAATGATCAAATTTGACATTTTTCGATAGAAAAAACATTTTTTGAAAATTTCCGATTTTACAACTAGAATGTCATGACTATACAAATCATTGAAATTTTGATCCAAGTAAGTCAAAATGTATACATTGAGGTCCTTTATGACTGGACTAAGTATAAATAAGCCAAAAATGATTAAATTTGACATTTTTCGATAGAAAAAACATTTTGTGAAAATTTTCGATTTTTCAACATGAGAGTCATGACTATACAAATCATTGAAATTTTGATCCAAGTAAGTCAAAATGTATACAAAGAGGTTCTTTATGACTGGACTAAGTATAAATAAGCCAAAAATGATCAAATTTGACATTTTTCGACAGAAAAATATTTTTTGAAAATTTCCGATTTTACAACTAGAATGTCATGACTATACAAATCATTGAAAATTTGATCCAAGTAAGTCAAAATGTATACATAGAGGTCCTTTATGACTGGACTAAGTATAAATAAGCCAAAAATGATCAAATTTGACATTTTTCGCTAGGAAAACATTTTTTGAAAATTTCCGATTTTACAACTAGAATGTCATGACTATACAAATCATTGAAATTTTGATCAAAGTAAGTCAAAATGTATACATAGAGGTCCTTTATGACTGGACTAAGTATAAATTAGCCAAAAATGATCAAATTTGACATTTTTCGATAGAAAAAACATTTTTTGAAAATTTCCGATTTTCCAACTAGAATGTCATGACTATACAAATCATAGAAATTTTGATCCAAGTAAGTCAAAATGTATACATAGAGATCCTTTATGACTGGACTAAGTATAAATAAGCCAAAAATGATCAAATTTGACATTTTTCGATAGAAAAAACATTTTTTGAAAATTTTCGATTATTCAACATGAGAGTCATGACTATACAAATCATTGAAATTTTGATCCAAGTAAGTCAAAATGGGTACAAAGAGGTCGTTAATGACTGGACTAAGTATAAATAAGCCAAAAATGATCAAATTTGACATTTTTCGATAGAAAAAACATTTTTTGAAAATTTTCGATTTTTCAACATGAGAGTCATGACTATAAAAATCATTGAAATTTTGATCCAAGTAAGTCAAAATGAAAACATAGAGGTCCTTTATGACTGGACTAAGTATAAATAAGCCAAAAATGATCAAATTTGACATTTTTCGATAGAAAAAACATTTTTTGAAAATTTCCGATTTTACAACTGGAATGTCATGACTATACAAATCATAGAAATTTTGATCCAAGTAAGTCAAAATGTATACATAGAGATCCTTTATGACTGGACTAAGTATAAATAAGCCAAAAATGATCAAATTTGACATTTTTCGATAGAAAAAACATTTTTTGAAAATTTTCTATTATTCAACATGAGAGTCATGACTATTCAAATCATTGTAATTTTGATCCAAGTAAGTCAAAATGGATACAAAGAGGTCGTATATGACTGGACTAAGTATAAATAAGCCAAAAATGATCAAATTTGACATTTTTCGATAGAAAAAACATTTTTTGAAAATTTTCGATTATTCAACATGAGAGTCATGACTTTACAAATCATTGAAATTTTGATCCAAGTAAGTCAAAATGGATACAAAGAGGTCGTTAATGACTGGACTAAGTATAAATAAGCCAAAAATGATCAAATTTGACATTTTTCGATAGAAAAAACATTTTTTGAAAATTTTCGATTTTTCAACATGAGAGTCATGACTATACAAATCATTAAAATTTAGATCCAAGTAAGTCAAAATGTAAACATAGAGGTCCTTTATGACTAGACTAAGTATAAATAAGCCAAAAATGATCAAATTTGACATTTTTCGATAGAAAAAACATTTTTTGAAAAATTCCGATTTTACAACTAGAATGTCATGACTATAAAAATCATTGAAATTTTGATCCAAGTAAGTCAAAATGTATATATAGAGGTCCTTTATGACTAAACTAAATATAAATAAGCCAATAATGATCAAATTTGACATTTTTCGATAGAAAAAACATTTTTTGAAAATTTCCGATTTTACAACTAGAATGTCATGACTATACAAATCATTGAAATTTTGATCCAAGTAAGTCAAAATGTATACATAGAGGTCCATTATGACTGGACTAAGTATAAATAAGCCAAAAATGATTAAATTTGACATTTTTCGATAGAAAAAACATTTTTTGAAAATTTTCGATTTTTCAACATGAGAGTCATGACTATACAAATCATTGAAATTTTGATCCAAGTAAGTCAAAATGTATACAAAGAGGTTCTTTATGACTGGACTAAGTATAAATAAGCCAAAAATGATCAAATTTGACATTTTTCGACAGAAAAATATTTTTTGAAAATTTCCGATTTTACAACTAGAATGTCATGACTATACAAATCATTGAAAATTTGATCCAAGTAAGTCAAAATGTATACATAGAGGTCCTTTATGACTGGACTAAGTATAAATAAGCCAAAAATGATCAAATTTGACATTTTTCGCTAGGAAAACATTTTTTGAAAATTTCCGATTTTACAACTAGAATGTCATGACTATACAAATCATTGAAATTTTGATCAAAGTAAGTCAAAATGTATACATAGAGGTCCTTTATGACTGGACTAAGTATAAATTAGCCAAAAATGATCAAATTTGACATTTTTCGATAGAAAAAAACATTTTTTGAAAATTTCCGATTTTCCAACTAGAATGTCATGACTATACAAATCATAGAAATTTTGATCCAAGTAAGTCAAAATGTATACATAGAGATCCTTTATGACTGGACTAAGTATAAATAAGCCAAAAATGATCAAATTTGACATTTTTCGATAGAAAAAACATTTTTTGAAAATTTTCGATTATTCAACATGAGAGTCATGACTATACAAATCATTGAAATTTTGATCCAAGTAAGTCAAAATGGGTACAAAGAGGTCGTTAATGACTGGACTAAGTATAAATAAGCCAAAAATGATCAAATTTGACATTTTTCGATAGAAAAAACATTTTTTGAAAATTTTCGATTTTTCAACATGAGAGTCATGACTATAAAAATCATTGAAATTTTGATCCAAGTAAGTCAAAATGAAAACATAGAGGTCCTTTATGACTGGACTAAGTATAAATAAGCCAAAAATGATCAAATTAGGCATTTTTCGACAGAAAAATATTTTTTGAAAATTTCCGATTTTACAACTAGAATGTCATGACTATACAAATCATTGAAAATTTGATCCAAGTAAGTCAAAATGTATACATAGAGATCCTTTATGACTGGACTAAGTATAAATAAGCCAAAAATGATCAAATTTGACATTTTTCGATAGAAAAAACATTTTTTGAAAATTTTCGATTATTCAACATGAGAGTCATGACTATACAAATCATTGAAATTTTGATCCAAGTAAGTCAAAATGGATACAAAGAGGTCGTTAATGACTGGACTAAGTATAAATAAGCCAAAAATGATCAAATTTGACATTTTTCGATAGAAAAAACATTTTTTGAAAATTTTCGATTTTTCAACATGAGAGTCATGACTATAAAAATCATTGAAATTTTGATCCAAGTAAGTCAAAATGAAAACATAGAGGTCCTTTATGACTGGACTAAGTATAAATAAGCCAATAATGATCAAATTTAACATTTATCGATAGAAAAAACATTTTTTGAAAATTTCCGATTTTACAAGTAGAATGTCATGACTATACAAATCATTGAAATTTTGATCCAAGTAAGTCAAAATGTATAAATAGAGGTCGTTTATGACTGGAATAAGTATAAATAAGCCAAAAATGATCAAATTTGACATTTTTCGATAGAAACAACCTTTTTTGAAAATTTCCGATTTTACAACTAGAATGTCATGACTATACAAATCGTTGAAATTTTGATCCAAGTAAGTCAAAATGTATACATAGAGGTCGTTTATGACTGGACTAAGTATAAATTAGCCAAAAATGATCAAATTTGACATTTTTCGATAGAAAAAACATTTTTTGAAAATTTCCGATTTTCCAACTAGAATGTCATGACTATACAAATTATTGAAATTTTGATCCAAGTAAGTCAAAATGTATACATAGAGATCCTTTATGACTGGACTAAGTATAAATAAGCCAAAAATGATCAAATTTGACATTTTTCGATAGAAAAAACATTTTTTGAAAATTTTCTATTTTTCAACATGAGAGTCATGACTATACAAATCATTGAAATTTTGATCCAAGTAAGTCAAAATGTATACATAGAGGTGGTTTATGACTGGACTAAGTATAATTAAGCCAAAAACGATCAAATTTGACATTTTTCGATAGAAAAAACATTTTTTGAAAATTTTCGATTTTGCAACTAGAATGTCATGACTATACAAATCATTGAAATTTTGATCCAAGTAAGTCAAAATGTATACATAGAGGTCCATTATGACTGGACTAAGTATAAATAAGCCAAAAATGATCAAATTTGACATTTTTCGACAGAAAAATATTTTTTGAAAATTTCCGATTTTACAACTAGAATGTCATGACTATACAAATCATTATAAATTTGATCCAAGTAAGTCAAAATGTATACATAGAGGTCCTTTATGACTGGACTAAGTATAAATAAGCCAAAAATGATCAAATTTGACATTTTTCGGTAGAAAAAACATTTTTTGAAAATTTCCGATTTTACAACTAGAATGTCATGACTATACAAATCATTGAAATTTTGGTCAAAGTAAGTCAAAATGTATACATAGAGGTCCTTTATGACTGGAATAAGTATAAATAAGCCAAAAATGATCAAATTAGGAATTTTTCGACAGAAAAATATTTTTTGAAAATTTCCGATTTTACAACTAGAATGTCATGACTATACAAATCATTGAAAATTTGATCCAAGTAAGTCAAAATGTATACATAGAGATCCTTTATGACTGGACTAAGTATAAATAAGCCAAAAATGATCAAATTTGACATTTTTCGATAGAAAAAACATTTTTTGAAAAATTCCGATTTTACAACTAGAATGTCATGACTATAAAAATCATTGAAATTTTGATCCAAGTAAGTCAAAATGTATACATAGATGTCCTTTATGACTAAACTAAATGTAAATAAGCCAATAATGATCAAATTTGACATTTTTCGATAGAAAAAACATTTTTTGAAAATTTTCGATTTTTCAACATGAGAGTCATGACTATACAAATCATTGAAATTTTGATCCAAGTAAGTCAAAATGTATACAAAGAGGTTCTTTATGACTGGACTAAGTATAAATAAGCCAAAAATGATCAAATTTGACATTTTTCGATAGAAAAAACATTTTTTGAAAAATTCCGATTTTACAACTAGAATGTCATGACTATACAAATCATTGAAAATTTGATCCAAGTAAGTCAAAATGTATACATAGAGGTCCTTTATGACTGGACTAAGTATAAATAAGCCAAAAATGATCAAATTTGACATTTTTCGCTAGGAAAACATTTTTTGAAAATTTCCGATTTTACAACTAGAATGTCATGACTATACAAATCATTGAAATTTTGATCAAAGTAAGTCAAAATGTATACATAGAGGTCCTTTATGACTGGACTAAGTATAAATTAGCCAAAAATGATCAAATTTGACATTTTTCGATAGAAAAAACATTTTTTGAAAATTTCCGATTTTCCAACTAGAATGTCATGACTATACAAATCATTGAAATTTTGATCCAAGTAAGTCAAAATGTATACATAGAGATCCTTTATGACTGGACTAAGTGTAAATAAGCCAAAAATGATCAAATTTGACATTTTTCGATAGAAAAAACATTTTTTGAAAATTTTCGATTATTCAACATGAGAGTCATGACTATTCAAATCATTGAAATTTTGATCCAAGTAAGTCAAAATGGATACAAAGAGGTCGTATATGACTGGACTAAGTATAAATAAGCATAAAATGATCAAATTTGACATTTTTCGATAGAAAAAACATTTTTTGAAAATTTTCGATTTTTCAATATGGTCATGATTGTCATGACTATACACATCATTGAAATTTTGATCCAAGTAAGTCAAAATGTATACATAGAGGTCCTTTATGACTGGACTAAGTATAAATAAGCCAAAAATGATCAAATTTGACATTTTTCGATAGAAAAAACATTTTTTGAAAATTTTCTATTTTTCAACATGAGAGTCATGACTATACAAATCATTGAAATTTTGATCCAAGTAAGTCAAAATGTATACATAGAGGTGGTTTATGACTGGACTAAGTATAAATAAGCCAAAAACGATCAAATTTGACATTTTTCGATAGAAAAAACATTTTTTGAAAATTTCCGATTTTACAACTAGAATGTCATGACTATACAAATCATTGAAATTTTGATCCAAGTAAGTCAAAATGTATACATAGAGGTCCATTATGACTGGACTAAGTATAAATAAGCCAAAAATGATCAAATTTGACATTTTTCGACAGAAAAATATTTTTTGAAAATTTCCGATTTTACAACTAGAATGTCATGACTATACAAATCATTATAAATTTGATCCAAGTAAGTCAAAATGTATACATAGAGGTCCTTTATGACTGGACTAAGTATAAATAAGCCAAAAATGATCAAATTTGACATTTTTCGCTAGAAAAAACATTTTTTGAAAATTTCCGATTTTACAAGTAGAATGTCATGACTATACAAATCATTGAAATTTTGATCCAAGTAAGTCAAAATGTATACATAGAGGTCCTTTATGACTGGACTAAGTATAAATAAGCAAAAATGACCAAATTTGACAATTTTCGATAGAAAAAACATTTTTTGAAATATTTCGATTTTTCAACATGAGAGTCATGACTATACAAATCATTGAAATTTTGATCCAAGTAAGTCAAAATGTATACATAGAGGTCGTTTATGACTGGAATAAGTATAAATAAGCCAAAAATGATCAAATTTGACATTTTTCGATAGAAACAACCTTTTTTGAAAATTTCCGATTTTACAACTAGAATGTCATGACTATACAAATCGTTGAAATTTTGATCCAAGTAAGTCAAAATGTATACATAGAGGTCGTTTATGACTGGACTAAGTATAAATTAGCCAAAAATGATCAAATTTGACATTTTTCGATAGAAAAAACATTTTTTGAAAATTTCCGATTTTCCAACTTGAATGTCATGACTATACAAATTATTGAAATTTTGATCCAAGTAAGTCAAAATGTATACATAGAGATCCTTTATGACTGGACTAAGTATAAATAAGCCAAAAATGATCAAATTTGACATTTTTCGATAGAAAAAACATTTTTTGAAAATTTTCTATTTTTCAACATGAGAGTCATGACTATACAAATCATTGAAATTTTGATCCAAGTAAGTCAAAATGTATACATAGAGGTGGTTTATGACTGGACTAAGTATAATTAAGCCAAAAACGATCAAATTTGACATTTTTCGATAGAAAAAACATTTTTTGAAAATTTTCGATTTTGCAACTAGAATGTCATGACTATACAAATCATTGAAATTTTGATCCAAGTAAGTCAAAATGTATACATAGAGGTCCATTATGACTGGACTAAGTAAAAATAAGCCAAAAATGATCAAATTTGACATTTTTCGACAGAAAAATATTTTTTGAAAATTTCCGATTTTACAACTAGAATGTCATGACTATACAAATCATTATAAATTTGATCCAAGTAAGTCAAAATGTATACATAGAGGTCCTTTATGACTGGACTAAGTATAAATAAGCCAAAAATGATCAAATTTGACATTTTTCGGTAGAAAAAACATTTTTTGAAAATTTCCGATTTTACAACTAGAATGTCATGACTATACAAATCATTGAAATTTTGGTCAAAGTAAGTCAAAATGTATACATAGAGGTCCTTTATGACTGGAATAAGTATAAATAAGCCAAAAATGATCAAATTAGGAATTTTTCGACATAAAAATATTTTTTGAAAATTTCCGATTTTACAACTAGAATGTCATGACTATACAAATCATTGAAAATTTGATCCAAGTAAGTCAAAATGTATACATAGAGATCCTTTATGACTGGACTAAGTATAAATAAGCCAAAAATGATCAAATTTGACATTTTTCGATAGAAAAAACATTTTTTGAAAAATTCCGATTTTACAACTAGAATGTCATGACTATAAAAATCATTGAAATTTTGATCCAAGTAAGTCAAAATGTATACATAGAGGTCCTTTATGACTAAACTAAATGTAAATAAGCCAATAATGATCAAATTTGACATTTTTCGATAGAAAAAACATTTTTTGAAAATTTCCGATTTTACAAATAGAATGTCATGAATATACAAATCATTGAAATTTTGATCCAAGTAAGTTAAAATGTATACATTGAGGTCCTTTATGACTGGACTAAGTATAAATAAGCCAAAAATGATCAAATTTGACATTTTTCGATAGAAAAAACATTTTTTGAAAAATTCCGATTTTACAACTAGAATGTCATGACTATACAAATCATTGAAAATTTGATCCAAGTAAGTCAAAATGTATACATAGAGGTCCTTTATGACTGGACTAAGTATAAATAAGCCAAAAATGATCAAATTTGACATTTTTCGCTAGGAAAACATTTTTTGAAAATTTCCGATTTTACAACTAGAATGTCATGACTATACAAATCATTGAAATTTTGATCAAAGTAAGTCAAAATGTATACATAGAGGTCCTTTATGACTGGACTAAGTATAAATTAGCCAAAAATGATCAAATTTGACATTTTTCGATAGAAAAAACATTTTTTGAAAATTTCCGATTTTCCAACTAGAATGTCATGACTATACAAATCATTGAAATTTTGATCCAAGTAAGTCAAAATGTATACATAGAGATCCTTTATGACTGGACTAAGTGTAAATAAGCCAAAAATGATCAAATTTGACATTTTTCGATAGAAAAAACATTTTTTGAAAATTTTCGATTATTCAACATGAGAGTCATGACTATTCAAATCATTGAAATTTTGATCCAAGTAAGTCAAAATGGATACAAAGAGGTCGTATATGACTGGACTAAGTATAAATAAGCATAAAATGATCAAATTTGACATTTTTCGATAGAAAAAACATTTTTTGAAAATTTTCGATTTTTCAATATGGTCATGATTGTCATGACTATACACATCATTGAAATTTTGATCCAAGTAAGTCAAAATGTATACATAGAGGTCCTTTATGACTGGACTAAGTATAAATAAGCCAAAAATGATCAAATTTGACATTTTTCGATAGAAAAAACATTTTTTGAAAATTTTCTATTTTTCAACATGAGAGTCATGACTATACAAATCATTGAAATTTTGATCCAAGTAAGTCAAAATGTATACATAGAGGTGGTTTATGACTGGACTAAGTATAAATAAGCCAAAAACG